>NC_048234.1:40608893-40619559 GCF_002007445.2 Ailuropoda melanoleuca
TTCAAAGCCTTTGATTCTTTGCTTAGTTTTTGCCAGGGTGTTCTATTTCTGATAGTGGGGTGTTGAGGTCCTCTACTATTTTTTTTTTTAAGATATTATATATTTTTTTTAACAGAGATAGAAACAGCCAGCGAGAGGGGAACACAAGCAGTGGAAGTGGGAGAGGAAGAAGCAGGCTCATAGCAGAGGAGCCTGATGTGGGGCTCGATCCCACAACACCGGGATCACGCCCTGAGCCGAAGGCAGANTCTGTCTATTTCTGATAGTGGGGTGTTGAGGTCCCCTACTATTAATGTATTTTTATCTATATGTCTTTTTATTCTGATTAAGAGTTGGCTTGTGTATCTTGCTGCTCCCCTGTTGGGGGCATATATATTTATAATTGTCATATCCACTTGTTGGATACATCCTTTAAGAATAATATAGTGCCCTTCTGTATCTCTCTCTATGGCCTCTAGTTTAAAATCCAGCCTATCTGATATGAGAATTGCTACTCCAGCTTTCTTTTGAGGTCCATTGGCGTGAAAGATGGTGCTCCATTCCTTTACTCTCAGTCTGAATGCACCTTTGGGTTCAAAATGAGTCTCTTGTAGACAGCAAATGGATGGGTCATTTCTTTTTATCCAATCTGCAACCCTGTGGCTTTTTATGGGAGCATTTAAACCATTCGCATTGGCATTGAGAACTGAGAGATAGAATTTTAATGATGCCATGTTGCCAGTCAAGTCTTTGTTTGTATCGGTTGTGGCTTTCTGTTCTGTATTACTCTTGGGGCCTTTTTACCTTTATAGAACCCCCCTTAATATCTCCTGTAGGGCTGGCTTCGTGGTTACGAAATTGATCAATGACTGGCGATTCTGGAAGGTCTTTATTTCTCCATCAATTCTGAATGACAGCCTTGCTGGATAAAGGATCCTTGGCTGCATGTTTTTCTCTGAAAGAGCTTTAAAAATGCCCCCCCCAACCCTTTCTCTCATTCCAGGTNCAAAACCCTTTCTCTCATTCCAGGTCTCTGTAGACAGGTCTGACGTAATTCTGATACCTTTGCCTTGGTACGTGAGAAATTTCTTTGCCCTGGCCGCTTTCAATACTGTATCCTTGAATCTAAGATTTGCGAATTGCACTATGACGTGACGTGGCATAGGTTTGTCGTGGTTGAGGTTGGGTGGGGTCTTCTCTGACTCTTGAACACGAATGCTTGTTTCCCTCACTAGATTAGGGAAGTTTTCAGCTACAATTTGTTCAAATATCTCTTCTAGACCTCTGTTTTTCTCTACCCCTTCAGGGATGCCGATGATTCTGACATTGGATCATTTCATTGAGTCAGTAATCTCCTGTAACCTACGTTCGTAGGCGTGGATTTTTTTAAGTCCAGCTTCTATTTTTGCTTTTTCTTCTACTAACCCATCCTCCAGTTCGCTAATATGTTCCTCTGCCTCGGTGACCCTGGCCGTCAGAGTCTCTAGTTTTGCCTGCATTTGGCTCATAGAATTTTTAATTTCTGTCAGATTTGCTCTCATTTCCGTCCCTAGGGATTCTATATTCTCAGTAACATTTTCGTTAATACTTTTTTCAAGTCTACTCATCATTTTGACCATTGTTATTCTGAATATTATTTCTGATAATTTGGTTACATCCATATCCATTAGTTCTGTGGCAGAGGCCACAGACTCATTGTCTTTTCTTTGCTTGCGGGGGGGGGCTTCTCCTTCTCATCATTCTGATGAGGAGAGGTTGCGGGGTTGCCCAGAGCCCAAATTATTGACCGGGACCCAGGCCGTGCGTCCTTGTTTTATAGGGATCTTAGGGATGTGGGCTTCTTGATTTTTCAGCCTGCCTTCAGGGGGCGCCACGCGGATACTCAGGCAACCCTGTTTGGGTAGAGTCTCCGTGTCCCCTGCTGGGGGGATGGGGATGGGCACCCTGTGAGCCGGTATTTCCGGGCTTTTGTTCTCTGGCGGCTTTCCCTGGTGGTCTGCTGTGTCTCTTCTGAGAGTCAGAGCAGCAGTGGCCGAATCTCAGCCTCTGTCTCAGAACAGAGGGATTGTGTACCATTCTCCACTGATGTTCTGGCCACTTTAACTCTGTTACTGTTGGTGCTGCTCAACCCTGCAGCGTCCCGGGATGTGCGCCCCACACCCGGCGTCCCAGCCCTCACTTCCAGGGCCAGCGCATCTCTGTCCTTTGTGTTTCTAACACCGCCAGCCACCCTCGCGCGCTCCTGGAGCTCCTGGTCTCAGTCTGCTGTCTTGAGGGTGCCATCCGTGAGTCCGTCCGCTCCCCCGTGCAGGTGGCTACCGCTTCCCGGGCCTGAACGCGGCAGCTCCCTCTGCCTTCCGTTTATCTTCTGATATCTGAGTGCGGTTTCACGGTTCCCCGCTTCATACCTCAATACTCAGCACTGGAGATGTTCATTTGTAGAGATCCAGATGTATCTTCCTGCATCTCAGGCTGAGTCCGTGGATGTTCAGGCTGGTCTGGTGCCTATCCAACTCGACTCAGGGGACTGGCTGAAAAAGGGGTCCCCTACTCCTCTGCCATCTTTACTCTTCCTATTATTCATTTAACAATTCATTTATTCATTTAACGAAAGTTTTTGAGCTTCTGTTATGTATCTGGCACTGTTCTAGGCCCTGGGAATGCAATGGTGAACAGACAAAACTCTTGCCTTTATAGAGCTTACCTACATTCTGGGTATAGCTGGGGAAGCTTGCACAGAGGAAGTGACTGCTGAGCCAATCTGAAAGAAATGAGGAAGCTAGCTATACAGATATCTGGGGTGTGAGTGAAGGAGGGTGGTAGGTGAGGGTGGTGAATAGAGGAATAGAGCATTCAAGTAGAGGGAAGAACAGGTGCAAAAGTTCTGAGATGGGAACATGCCTAGAGTGCTCAAAGATAAGGAAGGATGCTACTATGGCTGGATCTGAATAGAGGAGGACATGCAATGAGAAAAGGAATAGGAAGCCAGGTCCTGTAGGGTCTTTTATGTCATGGTAAAGACTTGGTGAGCTTTACCCTAAGAAGGAATGCCTTCAGAGACAACCTGACTTGAGTTTGAGGAGGATTACTTGGTTGCCAAGTTGGTAACTCAGTGAAAAGATGATTGTGACTTGGACTAGGATGGTGATAGTAGGAAGGAGGTGGAGAGAAATTGTCAAATTCTGGATATATTTAGAAGGTGAAGCCAATAGAATTTGCTAATGGAATAGATGTAAGGCATGAGGAAAAAGAGGAGTCAAGTATAAATTAACATCATGACTGGTTACATAATCTGCAGGGCTCTGGGAAAAATAAAAATTCAGGGTTTCCTGTTGAAAATACATGAAGAATTTCAAGACAGCTACAGTAGGCACTAAACCAATCTTGAGGCCCTTCTATAGTGGAGCCCTGTGTGACTGCATAGGTCACAAACCCATGAAGCTGACTCTGATCGAGGTTTTAGACTGAGCAACTGGAAAATGGCATCATCATTAACTGGGACTGGGAACGCTGGAGATTGGAATGGTATTTACTGACTTTATCCTTTATCAATTAAATATACTCATTGTAATATTTTATATAACTATAAAATAGAAACAACATGTATAACTTCTAAGCTAGCAAAAGAAGAAAAATGAGAGTGATAAAAAAATAGTCCATAAGAAAAAAATGGAAAAAAGTTCAGTAAAATATGCAGAAAAAGTGGGTTAAATAAAGGGTACATGATAAGGTTGATATTTAAATGAAAATTTACCAATAATTATAATAAATATAAATGGACTTATTCAGATAAAAGAAAAAGATCATCAGTCTGTCATATATTAAAACAAACAAACACTCAACTATGTGCTGTTAAAGAGAGACACATATAAAGAATAGAAAACATATACCATACAAATATTAACCAAAGAAAGCTGGTGTAGCTTTATGAATATTAGATAAAACAGACTTTGAGGCAAAGGGCACTATGAGAGATAAAGAAAGCCAGCTCATACTGATACACTCTAGATTTACAGGGATAATTTTAAATTTGTATATGCCTAATAGTATAGCCTCAATACATTTAAATTCAAATTTGACAACTGAACCAAGAAATATACGCACCATAATCATGGGAGGAAATTAAAAAACTTGTTTCTCGGTAGCTGAAAAAAAACCATGATATAGAAGATTTGAGCAAAGGGGCACTTGGCTGGCTCAGTCAGGAGAGCATGCAAATCTTGATTGCAGGGTTGTAAGTTTGAGTCCCACACTGGATGTAGAGATTGCTTAAAAATAAAATCTTAAAAAAAAAAAGGAGATTTGAGCACGATTAACAAACTCAACTGAAGTTATAATAGAACCTGTCTCCAGAAACTGCAGAGTAAGCAGTCTTTTCAAGCAAACTGGGACATATAAAAATTGACAATCTAACAGGTCATAAAAGCAAGTCTCAATAAATTTTACAGAGAATGTTTTCTTTTTTTTTTTTTTAAGATTTTATTTATTTATTTGACAGAGATAGAGACAGCCAGCGAGACAGGGAACAAGCAGGGGGAGTGGGAGAGGAAGAAGCAGGCTCATAGCGGAAGAGCCTGATATGGGGCTCGATCCCATAACGCTGGGGTCACGCCCTGAGCCGAAGGCAGATGCTTAACCGCTGTGCCACCCAGGTGCCCCCAGAGAATGTTTTCTAATTGCAATGAAATTATGTTAGAAATTGGTCACTAAAAGTTAAATAAATAATTAAAAGAAAACAGTTTTCTTTGGTTGGAAATCATGATAAAGACACCTAAATATTTTGAATCAAATAAGAAATTACAATGGAAATGAGAAAATATTTACGCTGAACCAAAGCAATACATATTAAAACATATAGAACATAAAACATGTTAAAATAGAAAAAAGTCTAAAAATAGACAATTGAGTATACCTCAAGAGTTTGAAAAAGAACAGCAAAATAAACGTGAGGAGGATTGCAAGAAGAAAGTCATAAACATAGGAGCGGATGGTAGTGAAATACAAAACAAATACACAAAATGAGGACCAATAAGATCAGAAGTTGGTTTTTTAAAAAGATCAATAATTGAGAAATTCCTGGCATGACTGATTAAGAAAAAAAAGCGGAAGGCACAAATAACCAAAATCAGGAATTTTATGAAGAGACATCTCTACAGGTGCTGTAGACATTAAAAAGATTATAAGAGAATATTATGAACAAATTTATGTTAATACATTTGAAAATTACAAGGTGAAAACATTTCTAGAAAAAAAATATAACATTAATTTTGATTTAAAAAATAGAAAAAATAGATTGTTCTAGACCTGTGCTATCCAAGAGAAATAGAACTTGAACCAAGACTATGAGCCATGTGTGTAATTCAAAATTTTCTAGTAGCCACATTTAAAAAAGTAATAAGAAACAAGTATGATTAATTCTAATAATGTATTTTATTTAACCCAATATATTCAAAATATTATCATTTCAACATGTAATCAATATAACAATTATTAACAAATATTTTTCATTCCTCTTTGGTACTAGGACTTTTGCACTTAAGTGTATTTTAGACTTAAAGCACATCTCAATTTGAACTAACCACGTTTCGAGGACTAATGTGGCCAGTGGCTACTGTATTGAACAATGCAGATTTAGACCAAGGTTAGAGAAACTGCAGCACCATATATCAAGATTTTATTTATTTAGTAAGTAGGCACCATACCCAGCACAGGGGTCAATGCAGGGCTTGAACTCACGACTCTGAGGTCAAGACCTGAGCTAAGAGTTGGACACAACTGACTGAGCCACCCAGGTGCCTCTTGATTTTAGTTATTTATTTTTTGTAATGTAGTAATTGAGACAGTGCAGATTTTGTGCAGACCTAGACAAACACAGCAAGGGCTGTTTATTAATAATCAGGAAATACATATTAACATCACTCTGGGTAACACTATATACCTACCAGATTTCCAGAATGGAAACTTAGGATAGTACCAAATGTTGGCAAGAATATGGAGCAATGTTTTATTTATTTGCCTGGGATGCAGTTATTTACATGACCAATTTAGTTATTTATTATTATGGAAGCAACACTGAAGAAAATTAGAAAATGGAAACAAGCAACACCAAATGAAAACAAACCCAAATCCTGTTTCTAGTACCTAGAGATCACCAGTATGACACCTCCGTGTGTGCGAGTGCACGTGTGTGTGTGCGTGTGTGTGTGTGTGCGTGTGTGTGTGTGAGTGTGAGTTTTGGAGGGAAGGTGAGAGAGGCTCGCTTTTCAGAAGCCTCAGAGATGCAGTGAATAGTCTGGTTTGTTGGAAATATTAAAACAGTCAAAAAGGCTGGAAAGGTTTTAAATTATTTTTTTTTAAAGATTTTACTCACTTGCTTGAGAGAGAGAGTGAGTGCACAAGAGGGGTAGGGTCAGAGAGAGAAGTAGACTCCCCATTGAGCAGGGAGCCTGACGTAGGATTCAATCCTGGGACTCCAGGAGCATGAACTGAGCCGAAGGCAATAGCTTAACCAACTGAGCCACCCAGGCGCCCCCTCCCCCATGGAAACGTCTTAAATTAAATATTTACTTTTATCATGAAGGGCTATCTGAAATGGAATATGTAAACAATGGGAATGTAGAAGCTAAAAGATCAGAATTTTTAAATACTGCTTTATAATGCTTATTGATTTTCTTTTTTTTCTTTTTTTTTTTTTTTAAAGATTTTATTTATTTATGTGACAGAGAGACAGCCGGCGAGAGAGGGAACACAAGCGGGGGGAGTGGGAGAGGAAGAAGCAGGCTCCCAGCGGAGGAGCCCGATGTGGGACTCGATCCCAGAACGCCGGGATCACGCCCTGAGCCGAAGGCAGACGCTTAACGACTGCGCTACCCAGGCGCCCCAATAATGCTTATTGATTTTCATAAGGAGAATTCATTTTTTGGTAGATTATGGGCAACTTTTTGTATATAATTGTTCTATTATAAAAAATAATATTTAGAAAATACCAAAAGCATGTAGACTAAAAAATCTCTCCAACTCCCATAAATGTATAATTTTGGTATATTGCTTTGCGATTTTTAGTGTGTGTGTGTGTGTTTAAAATAAATTTGGTTGTGTGGCTTTGAAAAAAAGTAATATACATGCACTGAAAAAAAGCTTGGAAACTATACAGAAGTATTAAAAAAATCATCCATAATCTCAAAAGCCAGTGGACCTTCCAGATTTAATCATCTTGCTTCCTTATAAATGTTTTAATACAACCCAAGCAAGGCAGCTCAAAGCTGCACATTTAAGATGAGGGGTAGTGAAGCATTTCTCCACTTCAATGAAACTAGGAAATCAAATGGGGTCTCCCTCGCCCAGGCAGCGAAGGAAGCTGGAGCCGCGTAATAAGGCTCTGCAGCGGCATGTGTAATTAAGGGGGTATGTTGGTAAATGTATCATGAGCAAAAAAAATTAGGAGATCTAAGGAGCCGAGCGTGCTGGATTGCTTCAGAGCAGGCTGCTTACCAAGAGTGGCCGATACCTTGTGCAAGACAATCTCTGCAAAGAAAATCACATTGTTGAGGATCTGAAAGGATGTATTTAGATGGACACATAATACATTTAAAAATCCCTTGGATGGCTGAGTGGTGTTGCCCTCTTTCAGTTTCAGAATTTCCACCTGGAGTGTTACTTCAGCAAACCAAACTACCCTAGGTCCAGTGAGCTTGCAGTCTATTTTTCCCCCATTGCCACCTTGGACTAAGATCTCTAAACTATTGTCATTTTTCTCCACACATTTGCCTTTTTCCATCAAAACAGCATATTAGAGTCTACAAAAATTCTTTCAGAGAAAACTCAAATTCTGTCTGTTTCTGTGCTTGGTGGCAGATGTCCCACTGTAAGTCAGTTAGAAAACTGAATTTTTCTCCAGGTCTATAGAACTGTGGTTATGCCTGTATTAAAATGGAGGAATGGAAGTGAAGTCAAATTTGGATCATTTACCATCCTAGCGACAGATATCTCAAAACAGTGTGTTGCTTCAGTTATCTGAATAAAAATATAAAGATATAGAATGTATAGAAGCAGACAATAAACTGGATTTTCAAATTTTTATTCAATTCCTTGAGTGTTATATAGACACAGTAAGTGTCCAGAATTAAAATCAAAATTGGAGGCAGAAAAGCAGCAAGGAATTGAGCGTCCAGCTATCCCAGGTCAGAGTCTATGTCCGAGTCATTCCGTCTTCCTATCATCCTTAGAACAGTTCCTGGAGCTTGTGTGCTTGTTGATGGACTGACTGAATGAGTAAGTGGATTGGTGTGTGAACATGTGGAGCTGTAGCCTGTGCGTAGATTGTGTGTTGTAGCCTATGCGTGTTGCTCAGTCATTGATTTCATGACTGTTGACACTCAAAAAAAAAAAATCTTTTAAAATATAACACCAGCAGATGAACAACTTTACTCATGGATCTGTGCTAAAGGCTGTAAACACAAGGATGGATAAATCTTCTGGGGGGAACATGCTGGGTAGAGTTTCAGTGACGAATGAACATTAAATGCATTTGTGAACACTGAGAGCCACCCAAGAGTGAACAGCTTTTAACTGAAGATCTGCCGACTCCACAGACCACAATTAAAAATGGCTTTAAATTCTTCTTCTGGGGCGCCTGGGTGGCACGGCGGTTAAGCATCTGCCTTCGGCTCAGGGCGTGATCCTGGCGTTATGGGATCAAGCCCCACATCAGGCTCCTCTGCTGGGAGCCTGCTTCTTCCTCTCCCACTGCCCCTGCTTGTGTTCCCTCTCTCGCTGGCTGTCTCTATCTCTGTCGAATAAATAAATAAAATCTTTAAAAATAAATAAATAAAAAATAAATTCTTCTTCTTCTTATGAAAACAGAGAGGGAGGCAAATCATAAGAGACTCTTAATTGTAAGAAAGAAACTGAGGGTTGCTGGAGGAGAGGTGGATGGGGGGCTGGGGTAACTGGGTGAGAGGCATTAGAAAGGGCACTTGATGTAATGAGCGCTGGCTGTTTTATGCAACCAATGAATTACTAAATTCTACCTCTGAAACTAATAATAGGGTATATGTTAATTAGATTGAAGTTAAATAAAAAAATAATTTAAAAACTCAACACATACAATATTCTTATTATTTTTTAAAAGATTTTATTTATTTATTTATTTGACACAGAGAGAGAGAACGTGGGCGTGCACATGCATGGGGGAGGGGAAGAGGGAGAGAGAGAGGGAGAGAAGCAGACTGCACAACCCAGGGCTCGACCTGAGGACCCTGAGATTGTGATCTGAGCCAAAACCAAGAATCTGGTGCTTAACTGACTGAGTGACCCATTTGCCCCTAAATTCTTCTTATCTTGACATAATTCACTATCAAAGCCACCAAAGGCCAAGTATTTCTGCCTAAATGGTATACACTGGGGTCAGGCTGACATCATGGGCAGCTGGATAAGACTTGACCTGAAGTTTTGGTTGGGTTAGTGTTCAAGCTCCACTGACCCAGAAATGTAGGGATGATGTCTACCACTCACATATTAACCATTCTGCCTGAATATTAACATGACGCTTTACTGGGGCACCTGGCCGACTCAGTTGGTTAAGCTCCTGACAATTTCAGCTCAGGTCATGATCTCAAGGTTCTGAGACTGAGCCCCATGCCAGGCTCTGCACTCAGGAGGGAGTCTGCTTCTCCTCTTAGCCCTCTCCCTGTGGCCCTCCCCCCAATCATGCACATTCTCTCTCTCAAATCAATCAATCAATCAATCATCTTAAAAAAAAATCATGCGTTACTTACTAGGGCATATAGACTTAGTTTAACAGGCTCAGCTCACCAGAAGTGAGATTAAGTGAAAAGCTCACATCCTATATCAGCAGGACATTAAAAGAGTCAGCGAACTTGGCAACGTTAAGTCAAGCCGGAAGGGTGTTCGTGTCTGGGAGGTAATGAGACTACCTGAATCCAAATCTCTCTCTTTCTATCCTTCTACATCTATTTCGCAAAACATGAAACACCAAGGAGTGCAAATAAGACCATGCGTGACCCACACTCTCAGCACTACTAGTACACAGAGAATTCCGTGACCTTCAAATGACCTGTAAACAAAGAAATAAATACCAACTTCCACTGCAGCAGGTGTTGAAAGTAGAGAGAGGGAGACTTAGTGACCCATAAAAAATAAGAGAGGGAAGGAAAAGCTGCAGATGAAGCACAGGTAAAATCACTCCAGGAGAGTCCAACAGTGGGTGTCAAGATACTAAACACACGTCTGGGACTTCGTCATTCACAGCACCAGCTACAGCAGAGGGGTTTAAGATAAGCAGCACCAGAAGTGGCATCCTTGAAGCATTGCTGCTGTCATGGAAAATTCAAATAGAGAAGGGGTTGTTGCCCCTGACGATGTTGCCAAGAAGGACAAGAAGGAAATAAGAGAGGATGTTAAAGATCACGCAAAAATAAAAGAGAAAAAAGATATTCAGGAGATACAATGGCTCACAGAGACAGACAGCATCTCTTCCCAACTCTGTGTTCAGTGACACCCCAATGGGTAGCTTGAAATCCACCATGGAGGGAGGATATATACCACAGAAACTGGCAACAGCCACAATTCAGCCTACTTTCCTCCCCAGAGATCTGGTTGTTGAACATTTATCAGCACACCACTGCACCAATCAATTCCCTGCCCCCCCCCCCCCCCCCAGCACCAC
>NC_048234.1:40620227-40625410 GCF_002007445.2 Ailuropoda melanoleuca
AAAAAAAAAAAAAAAGAAAATCAGGTCGGGCATTAGTTTCTCACGAGCCACATGTGAAGTAAAGCAACAGGGAAGCAGCATTTTCATGATGCTCAAGGACAGAAAGTGCTATTCAAGGATTGTATACCCACCTCAGCTATCCAAACCACGGACTACGGTGCATGTGCCCTTTCTGAAGAATACGGGAGAGAATGAACTTCATTCAGCTAAGTGATAACAGAGGAAATTTTAGCAAAATAACCAATGATGAACACTTAATATAGTCAACTGCAGTGCTAGGAGTAAAACAAGGAAGCAAACACGGGTGGAAAACATAAACATTAAATGTTCTCACAAAGTAGAAAGAAAACATCCAAAAACGTGAGGAGACAGGATAAAGATAGGTAGAGCAGAATAAGATCATTGTCTATTGTAGTGGGAGTCAGAAGTTACCACTGATAGGTCAGATAATAAGAGGATAAGTAAGAAAAAAAAAGGACTTAGGGAAACTATACGATATATAAATACAAAAAATTCTTAGATACCAAAAAAGCCATTTAAAATTAATATACGTGACAGACTTAGTAGAGAAAGAAGCATAGCAAATACAGTATAAAATTCACTGTAATTACAACATAAAAAATATGACAGAGTTGAGACCACACGTCGGTCATCTTGTTCAATGTGAATAGGTTTAACTTGCCTCTATGTGAAAAGATCTTCAAATTGGCTTATTGAACAAAACCCAACTCTATGCTGTGTTCGAAAAGACATACCTAAAACACAGTGAAGCAAGCAGAGTAAAACTAAAGAGACGGGCAAAGATTTACCAGGCTATGGACACAATAAGAATTCAAGGATCATTACTGTGATATAAAACAAAGTAGAATTTAAACCAAAAAACATTAAACAAGATAAAGAAAGGCACAGTAAAGTTAAAACCATAACTCACAAAGGACTGGAAACTGTATCAGAAGAGAAAATGCTATAAAGAAAATTATTGGGCTAAAATGGTCAGATTTGGAATATGGACTGTAGTTTAGACTTAAAAAAAGTCATATCAAAGTCAAATTTCCTAAATAAGAGAATAGCCTTGCTCTTAGGAAATACACAGAATTATTAAGTAGTAAAGGTACATGACATACGCAACTGTCGACCAGTTAAAAAGTAGTGAACCTGGGTAAAGGGCAAATGAGAACTCTGTACTATTCTTGTAATTTTTTGTTAAATTTGAAACCATTTTTTTTAAAGGTAATTTGTATGCATTGGTTAAAACTCATCTGAAGGTCCACTTGGGATTTATGCATTCTTCTGTATGTAAATTTTACCTAAAAAAATTCCACAAACCATAGACAAATATTGAATTTCAATTAATAGATGCACGCTGAATGCTTCTGCGGGGAAGTATACCATCAATGACTTCCAAATCCTTGCAGAATAAGATGGACTGTTGGACACGTGAGTGGGATGGATGGACACTTTCACATGTGATAAAAGCAAACAGAGCAAAGTGTCCATCACAGAATGTAGGTCGTGGGTGTTCGATTCTTTCAACTTTTTCTCTGTTTGAAAGTGTTCATAACAAAATGGAAGGAAGAAAAGGTAAGTCAGTAGTTTGATGTTGTGCAGACTTCATCAATAACTAGAGGGCTGACTAGATTTTCCACTCTCCAGCCCTTTCTCTGTTTACTTGGCCTCCGTCAGCCTCTCCCATCCCCGTCTGGTCACACAAAGTCTTGGAAACCCCAGGAGCGCCTCCACAGCTGTGTCTCACCTGGGCTGCCGCTCGGTGGATGGGCAAGTTGGGTCACTGGTAGAACTGGGCCCCCCAAACTAGCTCTGGTTTCCTTTTTCTCTAGCTTGAAATAAATTAGGCCAATGCTCTTCACACGCTGAATTTGTTTCCTTTAAAACACACACGCACACACGCACACCTGTCCTCGCCTGGGTGCAGCAAAACTCGTTCTTACTGCATGGAAGCCTGCTTCTGGTTTATTTTTTAGGGTAAGAAAAGAGGCCATTAAAATTCTCTCTGATGGTTGCGTCGGTCCTTGTGGGGGGAGGGGAGCCAAGGGAAGAAATGTCCTGGTAAGCAAAACCCCACTTAAAAATTTTCCCTTTCTTTCTTTTTGTTTTTCCTTTTTTCCCTCTTGAAGCGGCTCTCCCTGGAGTCAAAGCATTTTACAAAAACAAACCACTCCAAAGCTTTCAAGTCCAGGGAAAGCTCAAGCAAAGTTAATTAACATGAAGGTTCTCACAAAAGTTAATTAACATGAAGGGACTCACAAAAGCTGTCTGTTGGCATCTGCTCGCCTCCCATGTGCAGCGGTCCCTTTGTCTGATGGCAGACCCCAGCCCGGCCCTGCCCCACAGCATCTCCCAGGGGCCAGGCTGCCTTCGTTTCTCCCAGAGCACGTCTGAGGCCTCCCCGATGTTCTAGGAGGCTCCTGGCTTCCGTGAACTTCCGCGGCTGCTTGTAAGCTGTCCCTGAAGAAAGCTAGTTTTCAAAATGCTAGTTTCAAAAAGGTACAAGTGGAAAGAAGGGTTGGGATGAAATCTCTCTTCATAACATGACACCTGTTTCTCGCAGTGTGTTGAAGACATATAGATACACATAAAATAGAAAATCACCGGAAACAATAATACATAATAAACAATGAATAATGCAGCACATTAAGTAATAACATAATTATTAAATAATATTATGTTGATATCAATAAATAATACTGAAAACTATTCGTAAGAATCATATCATGAAAATGCACATCCTCTCTGACTTTGCCTCTGCCCCATGTAAAGCTACTTTTTCTCAGAAACAGGAATATAGGGGCGCCTGGGTGGCACAGTCGTTAAGTGTCTGCCTTTGGCTCAGGGCGTGATCCCGGCGTTCTGGGATCGAGCCCCACATCAGGCTTCTCCGCTGGGAGCCTGCTTCTTCCTCTCCCACTCCCCCTGCTTGTGTTCCCTCTCTCGCTGGCTGTCTCTCTGTCAAATAAATAAATAAAATCTTTAAAAAAAAAAAAAAAGAAAGAGGAATATAAGGTACCTACTTTTTTCATAATCTGCGGTTTAATTGATCAACAGATCATGAAGTTTTTTCAGTGTTAGTTAACATATAGTTTCTGCAGCCCCACAAGGATTTTTCTGATCTGCAGAAAATCAAATTGTCACAAATAAATATGTATATAGGTCTTGCCATGTCATGTATCGGCCTCATAAGTATGCAGCCAAATACATGTGTGTGGGATTTATTGAACAAGCCATGTGAAGCGACGTTATTTCTCTTAAACAAAGGCTTACTGTGGGGATACTTCCCCAGAAAGAAGTTGTGCAATTGTACCAGAAAAATCCATTAGTTTAGATTTATGGAGTTATGTATCATTTACCTAGAACTTTGATGTTGGGGATGTTTGCTAGGAATGCTAATTTGGTTCTCTCTAGAGACTTTAAAATGTCTATCTCAGAGTTCCTAATGGTTACAAAGGAGTCATACTGACACATGTGTAAATCTTTCTTCATTCATGAACTGCCCACAGTGAACCATCACAGTTCTCTGCTTATCCAGAAGCTGGCCTAGGTGTGTTCCCTGGGATTGATTTAGGACTTTTGGGGTGCAGGACTGATGTGACCAGGACACAAATAGAAGAGCTAAGGAGGACTTGATTTTCATTGTAGGTATTTCCTATTATTGTTGCCAGTTTTGTTTTCTTTGTTTTTTTGTTTTATTTCGCAAATGCTTCTTATAATTCCAAGTATCACTAAGACCACAGGGCTTAACTGCCTGGTGACTGGCTGGCTAGCTTCCACAAATAGAAGATTTTGAAGTGACTGGCTCAGGAAGAAGAGAGAGTTCCACGCACTGCAGCCTTCCCAGTGCTCGAGGCAATGTGAACAGGTAGAAGGACAGTGGGTTGCTTTGCTCTGGATATAGAAGAGCTCCGGTTTCAGGGAAGTCTGCCGCCAATGACAACAGCGGAAACTGTGGATATAATAGGTAAATGTAAATTTAGATGGTAGAGACCAGAAATGTATCTAGACAAGTCCCACACAGGAAAAATTCCCAAAGCCGAAAAGGTAAGAAAGACCGTTCTGGATCGCGGGAAGTGTACTGTGGGGTTTAAGAGCCTGTTGTGGGTTTGAATACTGGCCTTGCTCCCTCATGGCTGGAGGACGTTGTCTGTTACTGTGGTGGACTGATGCTCAACACCCACCCCGCCATCTTACCTCTCAGAAGGGAGCAGCTAAAAGCATTTCCCAGACTCCCTTGCAGCCAGGAGTCAGGATGTGATAAATCACGTCCCAGCCATCCGGTGCAGTCAGAGAAGGCAGAAAGCAGAGGTGAGTCTGAGGACATATTTGTGTTGCTTCTGGTGTTTCTCCTGGTTGTGGTGGCTTGGTTCAGGAGCTGTCAAGAAACCTTCCAGTGTCACTGGCAGCTTCTCGATCTTAAAAGAGGCAGAAACCCTCTTGTCTTCTGTTTCCATGGCTTTGGCATTGTTCCTCAAAACTCAGCATCCAGTTTTTTTCTCCAGCCTTCAGAGTAATTCTGTTATTATTTTCAATCATTTGTTACCTCGTAGTGACTCCCTTTTTATTTAAGCCAGCAAGAATGGAGTCTGTTCTTCATAATGGAGTCAACAGAAGCTACTTATCCTCTCTGTGGTGGCTTCTGACGTGTCTCCTTGGCTAGGCTCAACTATAGTCCCCTGCATTCTCTTTCATTAGCTTCTGGTTAGGGTTATTCTCCTTCCAGAACTGGGGGGTTGGAAGGGAAGCAGTGGCCATTTTATAACATATTTTTGTATGTACCTTCTCCCAGTATTTAATTAAACACTAACATAGGTGCTGCTGTGAAGGAATATTACAACTGTGATTAAAATACCTAATCACTCACCTTTGAGTTGATTAAAAAGGAAATTATCATGGGTGGGCCCAACCCATCAGTTGGAAGATCCTCAATGGAGGTTTCATGCTTTCCTTGAGTTTAAAGAGTCTCTTCAGATCATGCCTCTGGGGTTCCAGCTTGCCCATCATCTTCCCTTCCTGTCTGCCCTAAGAAGGACCTTGGACTTACTTAGCCAGCCCCTGCAAGTACATATGCCAATGTCTTGTAATAAATCTATCATCTATCTATCTATTATCTATCTATCTATCTATCTATCTATCATCTATCTATCATCTATCTATCTATCTATCTATCTATC
>NC_048234.1:40625794-40632421 GCF_002007445.2 Ailuropoda melanoleuca
GCTGTCTCTCTGTCAAATAAATAAATAAAATCTTTAAAAAAAAAAAAAAAGAAAGAGGAATATAAGGTACCTACTTTTTTCATAATCTGCGGTTTAATTGATCAACAGATCATGAAGTTTTTTCAGTGTTAGTTAACATATAGTTTCTGCAGCCCCACAAGGATTTTTCTGATCTGCAGAAAATCAAATTGTCACAAATAAATATGTATATAGGTCTTGCCATGTCATGTATCGGCCTCATAAGTATGCAGCCAAATACATGTGTGTGGGATTTATTGAACAAGCCATGTGAAGCGACGTTATTTCTCTTAAACAAAGGCTTACTGTGGGGATACTTCCCCAGAAAGAAGTTGTGCAATTGTACCAGAAAAATCCATTAGTTTAGATTTATGGAGTTATGTATCATTTACCTAGAACTTTGATGTTGGGGATGTTTGCTAGGAATGCTAATTTGGTTCTCTCTAGAGACTTTAAAATGTCTATCTCAGAGTTCCTAATGGTTACAAAGGAGTCATACTGACACATGTGTAAATCTTTCTTCATTCATGAACTGCCCACAGTGAACCATCACAGTTCTCTGCTTATCCAGAAGCTGGCCTAGGTGTGTTCCCTGGGATTGATTTAGGACTTTTGGGGTGCAGGACTGATGTGACCAGGACACAAATAGAAGAGCCAAGGAGGACTTGATTTTCATTGTAGGTATTTCCTATTATTGTTGCCAGTTTTGTTTTCTTTGTTTTTTTGTTTTATTTTGCAAATGCTTCTTATAATTCCAAGTATCACTAAAACCACAGGGCTTAACTGCCTGGTGACTGGCTGGCTAGCTTCCACAAATAGAAGATTTTGAAGTGACTGGCTCAGGAAGAAGAGAGAGTTCCACGCACTGCAGCCTTCCCAGTGCTCGAGGCAATGTGAACAGGTAGAAGGACAGTGGGTTGCTTTGCTCTGGATATAGAAGAGCTCCGGTTTCAGGGAAGTCTGCCGCCAATGACAACAGCGGAAACTGTGGATATAATAGGTAAATGTAAATTTAGATGGTAGAGACCAGAAATGTATCTAGACAAGTCCCACACAGGAAAAATTCCCAAAGCCGAAAAGGTAAGAAAGACCGTTCTGGATCGCGGGAAGTGTACTGTGGGGTTTAAGAGCCTGTTGTGGGTTTGAATACTGGCCTTGCTCCCTCATGGCTGGAGGACGTTGTCTGTTACTGTGGTGGACTGATGCTTAACACCCACCCCGCCATCTTACCTCTCAGAAGGGAGCAGCTAAAAGCATTTCCCAGACTCCCTTGCAGCCAGGAGTCAGGATGTGATAAATCTCGTCCCAGCCATCCGGTGCAGTCAGAGAAGGCAGAAAGCAGAGGTGAGTCTGAGGACATATTTGTGTTGCTTCTGGTGTTTCTCCTGGTTGTGGTGGCTTGGTTCAGGAGCTGTCAAGAAACCTTCCAGTGTTACTGGCGGCTTCTCGATTTTAAAAGAGGCAGAAACCCTCTTGTCTTCTGTTTCCATGGCTTTGGCATTGTTCCTCAAAACTCAGCATCCAGTTTTTTTCTCCAGCCTTCAGAGTAATTCTGTTATTATTTTCAATCATTTGTTACCTCGTAGTGACTCCCTTTTTATTTAAGCCAGCAAGAATGGAGTCTGTTCTTCATAATGGAGTCAACAGAAGCTACTTATCCTCTCTGTGGTGGCTTCTGACGTGTCTCCTTGGCTAGGCTCAACTATAGTCCCCTGCATTCTCTTTCATTAGCTTCTGGTTAGGGTTATTCTCCTTCCAGAACTGGGGGGTTGGAAGGGAAGCAGTGGCCATTTTATAACATATTTTTGTATGTACCTTCTCCCAGTATTTAATTAAACACTAACATAGGTGCTGCTGTGAAGGAATATTACAACTGTGAATTAAATACCTAATCACTCACCTTTGAGTTGATTAAAAAGGAAATTATCATGGGTGGGCCCAACCCATCAGTTGGAAGATCTTCAATGGAGGTTTCATGCTTTCCTTGAGTTTAAAGAGTCTCTTCAGATCATGCCTCTGGGGTTCCAGCTTGCCCATCATCTTCCCTTCCTGTCTGCCCTAAGAAGGACCTTGGACTTACTTAGCCAGCCCCTGCAAGTACATATGCCAATGTCTTGTAATAAATCTATCATCTATCTATCTATTATCTATCTATCTATCTATCTATCATCTATCTATCATCTATCTATCTATCTATCTATCTATCTATCTATCTATCTATATCTATCTATCATCTATCTGTCATTTCTTTTACTGGTTCTGCTTCTCTTGTTGGACCCCAACTGATATACTCTCTGAACCTCAATATGATTAGTTGCAAGATGGGACTTAATGTCTCATACCAGGCTTGCTCAAAGGGTTCCATAAGAAAGTGATTGTCAAGCCCAGTACCTGGCAAACATGTCAACTCTCTTTTGGACACTATCTCTGTGCCCATCTGATTTTGGACATTTATTCACAGGGTGCCAATAGCTCTGACGTAGAGATGATCTCAAAAACCAGTCCCGCCTCCCACAGAAATATCAAAATGGCCCTGCCAGAGCACATGATCTTTCCTGCTTCTGAATTTCTAGGTTCTGCTTACCTTTCCCTGAAACTTAACCCCATTTGCCATTTAGCATCATTTAACCATCTGACACGTGGCATTATGCATCATTTGCTCCCTCCTAACTCCCACCAAAGTTCCCCAAATTAGGGCATGTACTACTTATATGGACTCCAACTCACATTCTATCATAAGCTACGTAACGCTCTTTGCAAGGAAAATACGTACATTATGAGGGTCAAAGGACCCATTTTAGTCTTCCTTTACTCAGCTCACCCCCAGGAACAGGTAGTGATGGGAAAGGGTGGGGATACAGCTAAATCCATGGCTACTCTTGAGACCAAATGGGGCATCTCTTTAGTACCAAAGACTTGGAATCTCAGAGGTTGGGTCACTCCTTAGGATGGTCATTTGTTTGGTTTTGTTATTATTTGTATTTTCAGATGGGAAACACTCCCAATCTTCCTGTATATCTCTCTCCTCAAATGATTAAACATAGATTTCTCACACGACCCAGTGATACCCAAGAGAAATGGAACAAGTACGTCCATACAATAATTGCTACATGGATGTTTATAGTAGCGCTATTCATTATCATGAGAAGGTAGAAATGACCCAAATGTCCATCAACTGGCCAATGATGAACAAAATGTGGTGTTACCATCAATGGAATATTATCTGACCCTAAAAAGGAGTGAAGGACTGATTCATGGTACCACGTGGATGAACCTTGAAAACATGATGTTAAGTGAAAGAAGCCAGTCACAAAAGACCATGTGTTGTATGATTCCATTCATAAGAAATGTCCAAAACAGAGTGGAAAATAAGTTAATGGTTGCTTGGGGCTGAGGGAGATGGGGAGGATAGGGAAGTAACAGCTAAAAAGGAGATGAAAATGTGCTTAAAATCGACTGAGGTGAGGGTTGTACAAGTCTGTGAATATACTAAAAACCATTGAATTGTACACTTTAAAGAGGTGAATTGTATGGTATGTGAATTATATCCCAATACAGCTTTTAAATGAAAACAGAGAGTGGGGATAACATTTATTCAGCAAACATACTCTTGTTTTTGATGACTTTTATGTTTTAGTCAGCAAATACACATGCTTCAAGTACACCTGCCTTAACTCCAGATTCCAGATTCTTCCCCTAATTTAACTGCTCATCAACTGATTAACACCCACCAACTAATTTCCATCACCTTAAGTTCCCTAGCCAGTGAAGGTTCACAGCCTGGTGCAGCGTTAATATCCATATTTGCTATTATTACTACTATCTTGGAATTTGCAGCCCTGCCTGATTCTGCTACCTCTTTAACTGCTCTTCTTTTCCTTCCTTCATGGGTTCCTTTTCTTCTTTTTGCCCCCTAAGTCCCACTCTCCCTCCTTTCCATCTCCACTCTCTCCTGCCAGGTGTTCCTCAACTATGCTTCCTATTCCAATGCTTCCCAGGTGGACGTTGGTCTGGACATCTGGGAGCATCTCCTCAAGTGTTTAAACATCACGGGCTCACAACTGCCTCTGGTCTCTCCCAGACTGCATCTGCTCCTCCTCCGTCCCTCATTTCAGTTGCAGGAATCCCTGTCATCACAGCCGCACACTCAAGCAGGAAAACTGGCTGTGGTTCGGCTGGGCTTCTCCTGCCAAACGGAGACTCAGCACTCTTCCCCAGCTGTGGGGTTTTGGCAGCTGATGTCTCAGCTCAGTCTGTCTTTGGGAGTTACACTTGGTGGAGGAAACACACCTGGCCCCATATCATGCCCCTTTCCTGGTGGCAGCCTGTATCCAGTGACGGGTCAGTGTGAGAGTGTAGAGCTCTATAGCCTCCTTGCCCTGATTTGATCCAACTCCGAAGGGCCGTCTCAGCCCCCACAGGACCGGCAGCATGACAGTTCAACTTCTCCCTCTGTCCAGTGCTGCTTCTTCGACTGTCCCATATGTGTTGCTCCTGGAAGCACTCCCCAGTGAACGTCCCACACAGGTCTCCATCTCAGAGTCGGCTTCTCATGGAATCTGACCTGCCACGCTGTCAGTCACCTTTGACTTCCTCAATCTCTTCTCCCCTCAGTGAAAATCCAAAGCCTGTCAGTGTCCTATGAGTCTGTGGCTGCCTTATCAAGACCAATGCCATGCTGAGTTTAGGTCATTCAGGACAAAAACAAAACAAAACAAAACAAAAACCTGCCTCCAGTTGGCCAGACCACAAAGGCTCTCAGAACTGAAAAATTTTGAGAAGAGATTAACTTTAGGTGCAGCTTGATCCAGGGTTCAAATGATGTAAACAGTTTTGACTTCCTCCTCTTCTTTCCTTGGCCCTGCCTTTTGCACTACTGGCTCCTTTCTCAGAAAAACTCTCTACCACTCCACTCACAAGAAGGCTGCACATTTCTCACTGGAAAGCAAATCCTACCAAAGTACATCTACTCTCAGAAGTTTCCGGTGGAGCCTCACAACATCAGACAGATTCTGATTGGTTCCTCTCCCATCCTTGAACCAATCACTGTGGCCAGGAAATTATGCTCTTATTGGACAGTCTGGGTCACATGATCAACCTGGACGTCTGGATGACTCTAACCTGAAGCAGGTAGCCTGAGGGTCGGGAAAGGGGTGGTTCCTCCAGAAGAAAACTGGGGTGGGACCCAAGCAGTGAATGGATGTCGGGAAACACAAGCCATAGGTTGCTGCTGTAGTTGCATTTGACGGCCACTGCAGCAGCTTCCCATGCTCTTCCTGCTTCGCGGTTCCAGTTCTGTACCTCTCATCCGTCCTGCAGAGCTCTGAACCACGGGCACAACCAGGTATCTGTTTAATAGTCTTCAAGAGGGCAAACGGATAAGGCCATTGTCAGTACGCTAGCTTTCTTCCCATGTGCCCTACACATGCCCTTCCTAAATTTTTGGGAGCTTAAGAATCACTTGGAGAGGGTTCTCCTGGATGGTTCAGCCAGCTAGGCACCTGCCTTTGGCTCAGGTCATGATCTCAGGGTCCTGGGATCCAGCTCCGCATGGGGATCCCTGCTTAGTGGGGAGTCTGCTTCTCCCTCTCCCTCTGCCCCCTCCCCACTTGTGCTTCTTTCTCTCTCTTTAAAATAAAGAAGTAAAATCTTTAAAAAATACAACAAAAAAAGAATCACCTGGAGGGGAGTGCCTGGCTGGCTCAGTTGGAAGAGTGCAACCACTGATCCTGAGTTCAAGCCCCGTGTTGGTGTCGAGATTATTTAAATAAATAAAACTGAAAGAAAGAAAGAAAGAAAGAAAGAAAGAAAGAAAGAAAGAAAAGAAAGAAAAGAAAGAAGAGAGAAAGAGAGAAAGAAAGAAAGAAAGAAAGAAAAAGAAAGAAGAAAGAAGAAAGAAAGAAAGAAAGAAAGTCTGTCAACTATATTTCAACAAAAAAAAAATCCTTCTTTGTTAGGAATCCATAATGAAGTATCTGTCGGTGGAATGGGACGATGTCTGGGATTTGTGTTAAAATACTCCAGCAAGCAATGAGAAATTGGAGGACAGACAAAACAGAACGGGGAAATGTTATCAACTGTTGGAACTGGATACATGGGGCTTCATTATTCTATGCTATATCTGTATGTTTGAAATTTTGTTGTAATAAAAAGCAAAGTAAAACAAAACAAAAATGCACATATATGTGTCATTATATTTATATACATTTGTAGGGAAATAGAAAGAATTAGATTTTAAGGTTCCTCGTGTCAGCGACTATGGTCCTGTTACTCTTTTTATCCTGCCCGGAATCTGGAACAGTGCCTGGGTCTAGATGGGGTGCTATGCTCAGTAACCAGCTGTGACAGGAATGCACAGAAGAGGCGAACAGTAGCCATAGACCTCCCACTGGTAGTGCTTAAGCCTGGGGGCTCGGAAATCCATGACTTGCTTTACAATTTCTAGTGAATCTTGTAACCTTCTAGTGTTCCCATCTGTAAAGTGGGCAAAATTATAACAGGTACTTTGTAGGGTTTATTCTTTTTTTTTTTTTTTAAAGATTTTATTTATTTATTTGACAGAGATAGAGACAGCCAGCAAGAGAGGGAACACAAGCAGGGGGAGTGGGA
>NC_048234.1:40633286-40706956 GCF_002007445.2 Ailuropoda melanoleuca
AAGAAAAGAAAGAAAAGAAAGAAGAGAGAAAGAGAGAAAGAAAGAAAGAAAGAAAGAAAAAGAAAGAAGAAAGAAGAAAGAAAGAAAGAAAGAAAGAAGAAAGAAAGAAAGAAAGAAAGAAAGAAAGAAAGAAAGAAAGAAAGAAAGAAAGAAAGAAAGAAAGAATCACATGGAGAACTTACTAAAACAGATTCCTGGGCCTTAAACCCAGAGATTATGATTTGGTAGACTTGAAGGTGGGGGAACCTGTAAGTTTACATTTCTAGCAATTTCGCAGGTCAGGTTGAAGCCACTAGTCCTAGGACCACACTCTGAGAACCGCAGTTCATGGGTGGCATCGGCTCCAACACCATAGACCTCACATTTTCCAGACACACCCTAAATTTCTTAACTTCTGAGACTTTGCTCGCCCTTTCTTTTATTGATAATGCCCTTCCCACAGTCTCTACCTGCTGAAATCCTATCCTTCCAGGCCAAATTCAAACGCCATCTCCTTCATGACATCTTTCCTGATCTATTCATCCCTTTAAGTCCCATTCTGCTTGATGTATTCCTTTTTAAAAACCAATGCATCATATTCTATATTATATTTAGTTGTACACCTATCTTCATTTATCTAACATATTTCTTTTCAAAATACAAAAAAAATTTGTTGCCTTTGTTGTTGTTGTTGTTTTTAAAGTTGATTTACTTAAGCAATCTCTACACACAATGTGGGGCTCAAACTCATGACCCTGAGATCAAGAGTCACATGCATGCTCTGCTGACTGAGCCAGCCAGGCACCCTGCCTTTTTTGTTTTATTTTGAATAATTATAGAAATGGTGAAATGCTTGAAAAAATAGGAGAAAATAAACACACTTACAAAAGTCAACTTTGGGACAATCTGGGGGATTTGAATATGAACTGGGTATTATGTGACATAAAGGAATTATTGTCAATTCTGTTTGGTGTAGTAAAGCAGGGTGGTTAGGTTACCAGAGGAGGAGAGAGGGAGGGGATCAGGTAAAATGGGTGGGGTGGGCGGGATGGGCTTTCAGTTATGGGATGAACAAGTCACAGGGATGAAAGGCACAGCACAGGGAATACAGTCAATGATGTTGTAATAGCGTCGTATGGTGACAGATGGCAGCTACACTTGTGGTGAGCAGAGCGTAATGTATAGACTTGTCAAATCGCTGTTTTGTACACCCGACGCTAATGTAACATGGTCTGTCAACTATATTTCAACAAAAAAAAAAATCCTTCTTTGTTAGGAATCCATAATGAAGTATCTGTCGGTGGAATGGGACGATGTCTGGGATTTGTGTTAAAATACTCCAGCAAGCAATGAGAAATTGGAGGACAGACAAAACAGAACGGGGAAATGTTATCAACTGTTGGAACTGGATACATGGGGCTTCATTATTCTATGCTATATCTGTATGTTTGAAATTTTGTTGTAATAAAAAGCAAAGTAAAACAAAACAAAAATGCACATATATGTGTCATTATATTTATATACATTTGTAGGGAAATAGAAAGAATTAGATTTTAAGGTTCCTCGTGTCAGCGACTATGGTCCTGTTACTCTTTTTATCCTGCCCGGAATCTGGAACAGTGCCTGGGTCTAGATGGGGTGCTATGCTCAGTAACCAGCTGTGACAGGAATGCACAGAAGAGGCGAACAGTAGCCATAGACCTCCCACTGGTAGTGCTTAAGCCTGGGGGCTCGGAAATCCATGACTTGCTTTACAATTTCTAGTGAATCTTGTAACCTTCTAGTGTTCCCATCTGTAAAGTGGGCAAAATTATAACAGGTACTTTGTAGGGTTTATTCTTTTTTTTTTTTTTTAAAGATTTTATTTATTTATTTGACAGAGATAGAGACAGCCAGCAAGAGAGGGAACACAAGCAGGGGGAGTGGGAGAGGAAGAAGCAGGCTCCCAGCGGAGGAGCCTGATGTGGGGCTCGATCCCAGAACACCGGTATCATGTCCTGAGCTGAAGGCAGACGCTTAAGGACTGCACCACCCAGGCGCCCCGTTCTTTTAAGAAATACTGTACTTAACTGAGTGCTATGTTCCAGGGATGGTTCTAGCCTTCGGGGATACAGTAGTAAATACCATAGCCAAACATCCCTGTCTTCAAAGAGCTAACATTCTACTAGGGTAAGAAAGACAACAAACAAATAAGTTGGCTAAGTATACAGGATGTTAGAAAACACTTAATGCTGTGGACAGACTTAGGCAGAAGAGGGAGATAGGGGTGCTGGGGGAGCTGTGGATTGTATTTGCAGTTTTAAGGTAGGGGGGCAGGCGACCCCTGAGAAGGCGACCTTTCAACAAAGACCTGAATTCAGTGAGGGAGTGAGCCATGTGTCTGTCTGGGAGACAGAATGTCCAGTCCTGGTGGAGGGAAGAATGAAGTGCAAACGTCCTGAGGGAAAACAGTGCCTGGTGTGTTTGAGAAATAGCACGAGTTAGCATCATGTCTGTACAGTGGCCAGAGTGAGTACATGATTTAACGTGGAGACGTTATATTCTAAGTCAGGGCTGGCAAGCTTTTTCTGTAAATGGCCACACAGAAAATATTTTAGGCTGCGTAGGCGGTGTGGCGTCTGCCCCTGTGGCACGAAAGCAGCCCTAGACGACACAGAAATGAACCAGCATGTCGGTGTTCCAATAAAACTTGATGCACAGAAACACGTGCCCGGTCTGGATTTGGCCTGGCGGCTGTCGTTTGCTAACTCTCCCTCTCAATACATGGCTCCCTCTAGGATTTTGGAAAATAGAAGGAAGATAGAGGGAAAAACTAACACACAACAAAGGACCCGCTCCCCTATTCTCCGTCTTCCCATTGGTTTCAGCTCGCCACCTTCTCGGGGAAGGACGCGGTGGCGGCGACGGACGCCTGTCCTGGCCTCAACGCCCCCGGCGCCGCGTCTGACTCGGGCTTTGCATTTGTCTCTCTTTCTTCCTCGCCCGGTGGTTGCTCAGATGTCCGGGCCTCGTCGGCCGCACCGCCCGGCTCCCACGCCTCCCTCGCTTCCTTTCGCCTCGCGCACTCGGTGCCGCTCGCTCGGCTCTCTGCCTGCGCCAGATCCCGCGGGTTTGTGCCCAGGACTCCCCCGGGGCCTGAGCCACCAGGAGTCGGCTCCCCCTCGCAGGCCCTCCTCCGCCGCACCCGGGCTCTGGAGACACTTCCCTTGGCCTTGGTGCGGAGTCCGACTTGACCAAGTAAGGATCCTGGGGTAGAGGGAACAAGCACGAGAGGAGGAAATTCGGCAGGGGTCACAGCTGACAGGTGGGGACTTGTTACCCAGCTGGGGGCGTTGGGGCAAGCGCGAGCACGCATGATGTGGCTTCTGTCATCCCAGGTGGGCGCAGGCTCTGTCCTCAGTCGAGGAAGGGTAGTTCATAAATGCAGCCATCCTCCCTCGCTTGCACGTTGCAAATGCCATCTTAATTGTGTGTGCCTTATGATCACGAGCCATTAGAGACCATTAGTAAATGAACTATGAGATTTCAATCGTGAAATGCAAACTCTCTTGTGAAATGCAAACCTAGCCTCACATATTAATTGCTTCTAATTAAGGAGGAACATTTTAGCCAATTAGCTTTCGGAATTTAAGTGTAATCAGAAGGATAATTCAGAGATTTGCTAATTGCTTCCTCCACTGCGGCAGTTTGCCTTTAGTGCAGACATATACTCTGTGCACCTGGTTGTGCACCCCCCCCCCGGGGGGAGCGGAGGGGCCCAGAAGCTTGGCTGCTTTGGAGTGGTGCAGACAGCAGGCGCCCAGACCTTTGAAATTGACATGGAAAGCACGGGTGGTGGAAGGGAGGCGATAAGATAAGGGAATAAGAACATCAGACTGCACTAGATTCGGGTCTGAAGTCTGGCTTGACCCCTGAAGATGCTGGCGAATGTTAAGGATGTCATAGCACTTCCCCGGCCTTCTTGGGTCTACGATGGCCAAGGCCTCGGACAGCTTTGGCCTTCCATGATTCAGGACAACTTCCCAGGATTCATGATAACCTTCCACGAGTCCATGTCAGGTGGGAGCTGAAGAAGAAAAGAGAAAGCATCCATCGGGTAGAAGGGCCAAGTGTCCTTATTGACGCTTTGGTCCCTATAGAAGTATTTTGGGCACCAAGGGCTCTCACAGCCCCTGGATGTTTTGAAGATCTTTGTCTCTGGGCGTTGAGTTCTATTCCACTTTTTTCCATGCCTCTTCCTCATTTGAATGGTCTCGTCCTAGTTTTGGTGGCCCTGTGGCCCTTTCCGCGGCATCGGCCTCATTCTCTGGACAGCTGAACACGTGCCGTCTGACGGAGAGCTGTTTCCTGCTCAGCCCGCAGCGGACCGCCTCCTGCTTTTCTCCCTTCCTGCCTCATCTTGCTTCCGGCCTTGCTGCACAGAGGCTCTCACCAGGAGTCCACCTACTGCCGCCGCTGATTGAAATTTGTAATTACAAAGATTATCCTTTTGGCATCTTCGCGTGGGTTTAAGGCTGCCATCCTCACCAGTCCAGACTTGCTCATCAATGCCTCCTCCATCTACGTGATTTTTCTCTTTATAAAAATAAAACCGGTTCTGATCCACCACCACCCCTTTCCACGAGAATGTACGCTGCTGTCCGTTGTGTACAAAGGTGTTGCTGTTGACGGAGGTATTTTCTGGGCTTGCTTTAGTGTGAACTCTTCTCTGGGTTTATTTTTGCTTCGGTGATAGCTAATATCACACTCCTGTGCCCTCGGTCTAGGTCCTGTGGGCAGGAAGCAATGAATGAGAAGAACACACCGCAGGAAAAAGGAATGTAAAGGGGTTGAATTGACTGTGAGGAAGCACGGCGGTGCTTGCCTCTTCTAGCGACGCTGCTCACTGGGGTGTGTCTCATTGTCAGGGCAAAGGCTCCCTCTCACTTGAAAGGCCCATTCTCTTTGCCCTCAGAAAGGGAATTCCTAAAGAGTAGGTGGGAACCAATGGTAACGAAAACACCCTGCCATGTAGAATGCACCTGCTTTGGCAAGGCCAAGCTTGATTTGGGTCATCTCTATGTAACAGAGAGCCCTGGGTCCCTCTGTTTTCCTGAGGTCCACCGAGTTCCTAACGAGATCCCTAAAATGGCAGCTGTTGTCATTTCCGGGCAGGGAACCTTCACAGAAAATGGTGTCCAACATACTCTCCGTCACGACAATGTGGACGACGAGACAGATTTGTGTTCGAGGCGTATTCTCGTTAGGTGCAACCTTCGTTAAAAGTAATTAAAACTTGGCAGATATTCTTTTTGGGTGATTAATAGGCTATCTCCACTTCTCCTTTTCGGAGGTCAGTTGCCAGTTACCAAAATGAAGCACCTGCCTTTACATCAACGTGGCTGCTGCCCGAAATTCAGCAGCATGCAGCATTCCCAAAGCTGTTAAATATGCCCATCGTGCCAAAAATAATGGGGCCTTATGTTTACCTAAGTCCTGAATAAATATGGTGGATTTTGGGACACAAATCTGATTAAAAACTTCTCCCCAGGCCAACATGAAAAACTAAATTAGCTTACTTAGTTAGGTATATGTAATTTATAAAGAATATAAAATTGGATGGCAATGAATGGTCATTTTGGTGGTATAAAACACGTCTAAAAGAAAGCGTCTCTCAATCTGAATTCCAATTAATGCAATTAATATTTTCCACGCTCGGTTTCAGGGAGTACCTATTCCCCATGGCCAAGTGAGCATTATGTATGAAGTTCACCACCCAAGGGCTTTAGGAACAGACTGTTGATTAGACCAGGAGATAGGAGGATGAGGTTATAAGACAGGAAACCCTGCTTAACACTTTACGACTATTGTTTTTAGGTGAAGCATCCATTAAGGAGGACATCGTATTACCCCAAGTGTCTTATTCAGTGTGGGGTCCACAGAGGTTCCCTCTGGGCCAGACCTCATCACAACCATCACTGCTTACGACCTGCGGAAGTCTGCAAAGGCCACACATTATCTTTAGTTTATATACAGATGAGGACACAGAGGCTCCAAGGTTTCAAGCGACTTGCCCTGGTCAGAGTGGGTCAACAGCAACGCTCTCAGCAGCAAGGGTAGATGGGGGTCTGGCCTGGAGTGGCCTTCCTCCCCTGCCTGTGGGGTCAGAAGCCCACACCCTCCATGGGGATCCTGCCTCACAGCGGTGGCAGAGCACTGAAAAGGAATTCCTCTCTCTGGACTCCCAGACACAAATGCGGTTGACAGGTCTCCACTCTTTCCCATGGGCGAACACGTGTTTTTGTGGAAAGACCACACAGAGGAGCTGGCATCTCCACACTGTTTTCCGATCTGGCCTGCACGGGCCGTGTGGCCCACGTCAAATTATAGAGCCATGGCCACATGCAGCTGGAAGGGGCTTAGGGGTCGTCTCTGCTGGTGCATCACAACCACACACAGCTGGTTAGCACATGGATCCCTGGGCCTCACTCCCCGGATTCTGACTCTGTAGGTCTGGGGTGGCCCTGAAGATTCTGCTTTTCTGGAAAGCTTCCGAAGCACGCCAATGCTGCCGATCCTGGAACCCCACCTGAGTATCACTGGCCTGGGATAACCCTATCTTAAAATGGGTCAGTGAACTGTCTCAGGGGCCAGTTGGAAAATCATCTTAGGCTCCGTAGGCTGCACACTGGGTCACAGCTATAAAACTCTGCCACCGTAGCTGGAAAGTGGCCACACACTATCTGTATGTCAGTGGGTGTGTCTGTCTTCTGAGAAATCTTGACAAGAACGGGAGGCCCGTGAACTGCAGTTTGCTGACCCCTCAACCAGGTGTTTGTAACAACTTGGGTCTCAAGTCCTTCCCCACCACTCCTTGCTTTCCGATGGGTATGATATTCCTTGTCTTATTTTTCTCCATGGCTACGATGAAGATGAAATGCAATCATATCATAAACACTCGGAAAAAGCCATTCTGTATCAGGCTACCCTGTTTAAGTATGGTACCTTCATTTATTGTAATAATCATCACATTTGTCTTGATCAATGTTCCCTCTAATTATTAGGCATTACATAAAAAAAATAAGAATGTTAAGAGATGACAGAGGGGATCATCTTGAGTGGTATTTAGGAACTTTCTTGGCGTCAGAAAATAAAGACCTATAGTTCTTCTTAGGAATGCTCCTGTGAGGTGGAACAAGAAAGGACTCTTTAGCAACGTTACTAAGACAAAACACGAAGTTTATGGTGGCCTGACAGGCTAACTGCCTTTGTAAAACATTATAATTTAAAAAACATTCTATCAATAGGGGCACCTGGGTGGCTCAGTTAAAGGTCCGTCGTCTCTTGCTTTCTGCTCAGGTCATGATCTCAGGGACCTGGGGTCGAGCCCCACGTTGGGCTCCACACTCAGCACGGAGTCTGCTTGTCCCTCTCCCTCTGCTCCTCCCTGCTAGCACACACACGTACACACTCTCTCTCAAATAAATAAATAAATACATAAAATCTTTAAAAAAAATTCTATGAACAAAGACATAACCAACAAGTTATATTATTTTTATTCATGTTAGAATTTCTATCAGTGTTTGAACATTAATATTTAGAGAGTTTGTACATTTTTGCCTTCCCAGGTTTAAAATGAGAACCACACTAGGTCACAAATGGTAACGAATACACATTTCACAATTGCATGAATATTTACTCGATCTCTCACTCTCTTAACACTGTTAAACATTTTCTTTTCCTTGCTGTACTTTACAATGAAAAGTGTGCCCCACTCATGTCTCAGCAAAGTTCCAGACATTATGGATTCATCACATATAAATTCTTTAAAAATATACTTCTGTCGAAAGACTTGATGACTAGTACTATGTACACTACAAAAATAAATTTTCATATAAATAAATTATATGGCATACTTTTATCTTTGTAATTGAAATGACGCAAACCCATTTCTGCCAAAACTGGCAGACAATGAGACCCAGTTTGAATATTTACTTCCTTTAAACTCCTTACACTAACACCTACCATGAGTCTTTAATGAAAATGTTATATACTCTGAACTATTTAACATTAGTAAGCACTCTATACAAATAAAAATTCTGTTCAAAAGTAAAACATAGCTGTAATAGTGTTTCCAATAGAAATAAAATCCCTGCATTTTTTTGTTATAAACTGGCATGACAAATACTGTAGGAAAACATTCTTATGATACAAAATTATAAATATCAGCAAAGATTTAAAAAAAAAATTAAAACACCCAAATGAACAAACAAGACAGACAAAATAAAACTATTTTAAAAAGAGAGAGAGAGAGAGAAATTCTGGCTGCCTGCCTGCCCCCGAGTTCTCCTTTGCCAGTGTGACTGTGGGAGAAAGTTCCACACCGTGCAGAAAGCGGGGCCGTGCGAGCTCTCATGCACCACACAAGCTGGGCTCAGGAAAGGAGCGAGGAGGGCATGCCACGAGCCAGAGGGAAGCAGACCTCAGAATTTTGCACCATCTCTCTCTTGAACGCAGGACGTAAGTTTTCTGAGCAGAGCTGGGTGTTAGGTGGACAGTGTGGCTGACGGAGGCACCGAACAGTAGACGCGGGCCCGCGGGGGCCCCTGGCACATGAACACACACACCTGGCGGCCACAGGTGGCTTCCAATTAGTATCTTACAGTTTTGTGGCAAGTTTTCGGGTCTGAGGTCACTATACTGCTGGGTACTACTGGGAGCCCGTTGCCTTCTGACAGTTTCTGTGGGGACGGGAGGGCACAGTAGGAGCTGCCATTCGCGCGCTCTGACGGTAGCTGAGTCTGGGTACCGACGGCTTCCCTGACGCTCGCTGGTCTCCGGCTAGGGGCGGAGGAAGACCAAACCTCAGAGCAAGACAACAGAAGCAAGACAGAAGCAAATCTTTAAAAATAATGCCTGCTTGAGATCTGCCTCCATCCACGATCTTCAGTGGGGTGTGTGCAATGGACATCGCCCTGCTCTTCGGTAAACGTCCCATTGAGAGAACACGAATAAGGCTGAGAAGAGGGACACAGTATTATTTCGGAAGTGTGTGCCCGTAACATTAATATTCACACACTGGGAAGGATCCTTCGGAAGCTCTTAGCCTGCAGAACTGCTGACTCCCTATCACCACACGGGAGGCTCCCTATTGATTTTTCAAGAAGATACAAACAGATCCAGAAAGCCCCAACCAACTGTGCCATTTAGGAAGAGGGGGGAGTTTAAATTGCAGGACTCAAGACATCACCTCTGGACTCACTGTGGCCCGGATGAACAGGTTCTTCTACTCATAGCAGGTCATTGTCTCTGAAAGATTTCCAATGTGCCCTTAAGCTTTTGAGGGTGCGTGTGTGTGCGTGTGTGCGTGTGTGTGTCACGAGAGGTACAACGAAGGCTGCATACTCTAGAGTATACGTTCATGGCCCAGCTGAGGCTCACCACTAAGCGTGTTCTATAATAACGCTTTAATACCAATGAAGATGAACAGATGTTAGCTCTAAACCCTGAGGTTCCAACGTCCACCACAACGATCCACGCAACGGAGCCCGTCTCCTCTGAGGCATGAATTGGGAGTCTCTGGATAGCAGCCAATGATCGCAAGAGATGCCCTGGACCTGAAGCAAGTCTGGCGAAAGGATAAGGCGACATTCAGGGCTAGCTTTCCACCAGCACCAAGCAATAGAGATATCCTGACTCTTCCAGCCTAACTAGGGCAGAGCCCACTTAAGGATTATAGACAGTGAAAAGAAACAAAAAAAGAAAAAAAAAATAAAGTCACAGTACAGTACATTGGGAAACCACACACGTGTTCACACACACACAGCCAAACAGAACCACATCCAACAACACCTGGAGAAGCCACCGGGGTTAACGTACTTTCTTCATATCTGCTCATTAAACAACAAAATTATCACGCATAGCGTGTTTGAAGTTAACAGTAACATTTCATACTACCACAGGGTTGTGATACGCAAATTTAAAATATTTTAAACAGAAACCTTTACAAAATAACCCTATTACATAAGCCATATTTGCATAGAATTATACAGGTAAATTATACAATATTTAAGCAGCATCAACATATGCTGAAATTTAAGACTAAGTTAAGCTTGGTTGTGGCACAGAGACCCATGCACAAATCGGGAGGGGCCCCGCGGTGGCCTCCCCACCGCCCACTCTGGGGGCAGGAGTGGAGGAAGCCCAGATCGCACTACTTTACATCCGTTCCTTCGTATATTACATATGTGTACACCTCTTAAATATTTATAGAACTATTTCACAAAATAATACAATCGGTTACAGTAACGCAGAACTGCTCTCCGGGTGCGCATGTCTGTGGAACTCGAAGCGGTTCTCTTCAAGCAGTTCGGGGGCGCGGGGTGGGGGGCTTCCAATCTTTGGCCTCTTTGCTTCAGATTTTACTCACCCTTTAAAAGAAGGAAAAGTCAGTCAAACGAAGCAACAGGTGTATGAGTCCGTATTCAGAAAGCACAACATCAAGGAAACTGGTCGATGGTATTAGAAATCGGGACGGGGAGCCGGGTGAGGGCAGGAGGGGCTTCCCGGCGGGTGGGTCCCTGTCCCGAGCGAGCGCCGGCCACGTGGTGTGTTCCCTGTGCTACCACTCACCCAGCCGCATCACACATTCCTGTTATGGTGCTTTATCAGGATGGAAAGACAGGTGACAGCTAGCGCCCCTGTGAACTTGCACTAACCCTCAACAGCTCAGCAGCGAGGTGAGGGACCCCGTGCGGGACTCGACCGGTTCCCCAAGGACGACAAAGCTTGGACGCGGCCGCTTTGCCTCGGAGATCGGAGGTCACTGGGGTTTGCTGCGGGCCCCACTGATGCCCAGGGGCTCCCGAAGGATGCGGGCTGAGAAGCCCTGCTCTGGGCGCCCCCGCGTGTCCCTCCACTGCTGCGGCGGTGCAGGGAGTCCCGGACCAGCGCCCCCCGCCCCGCCCCCCGCCCCGCACGCACCTCAGTTGGAGCTGCCGCCCCGGGGCCTCTCCTCACATTCCACGTCCTGCAGCTCTATGACTTCCACCTTGGAATCCCTCCTCTCGCACCGCACGTTAAAAGGCACGTGGGGGTCTTCAAACAGCCCGTGGTCAGTCTCGGGGTAGTCCCCGTAGCCCGGGCACAGGCCCCCTCGGGGGTTCCACGCGGAGCTGGGCCCGGGGGCAGGCGGGGGGTGTACGGCAACAGTCACAGACGCAGAGGCCGTCACAGTGGTGATGGGCTGGCAGTAGCTGGGCGCGGAGCTGCCCATGGCAGTGAACGCTGGGCGCCGAGGGTTGTTAGAACGGGCTCCCCGGGGGCCCGCACGGTCCCTATTGCTAGGGCCAGAATGCCCGTCAGTAGAAATTTCGAAAGCGTCTCTGCGCGGTCTGTAGGGGGGTGGCCGCAAGCCTTCTCTGGGGGGTTCCCTCCGGGGCTGCTGGCCTGGTCGTCCGGGAGGCAGGGACTCTGAGTCCAGGGGGGGCTGCTGTCGAGGGTTTGAGGGGGGGTGATGTCTCGCTTCGGGATGGACCACCTGCAGAGGGCGAGGGCAGGTTAAAACAGGCGGGCGGCTAACCCCAGGCGGGGCATCGCCCCTCGCTGCGCCCAGCCTTCCCTTCTTGGCTCGGGCTCCCGCCGGCCACCCACACACGCTCTCTTCACCAAGTGCTCAGTCAACCCCACAAATGGCTGGGAGAGGCCCCGGGGAGCCAACGGGCCCTTCCACCCACAAAAGAAAAACCTTTTCTTTTAGAACCTCCACGACGTGGCAGAGGAGGGCCTTATTTGGACCCTAGGTCTAGGCTCTGTCCAGCACAGCTGGCCGGACACATATGGTGTGGCCCATAAATGCAGGGCTGTGGTCGGAGAGCACCCAGGCTGCCTCCCACCCACAGTCTGCAGCCCCACCCTGAGCTGCAGGGTCAGATCCCCAGCTCCTCCTCTTTGAACACTGCTAAGCATCTGGCTCCAGCTCGCCCCAAGGCAGCGTGTTGGCAGGACTGTCTCTACCTACACTGTTGAATACGGTAGCCACCAAGAACATACGGCTTTTTCCACTTAAATGAACAAAATTCCAAATTCAGCTCCTTCATTGCACTAGCCGCATTTCAAGGGCTCGACAGCCACATGTGGTTAGTGGCTCCTGTATCAGCAAGCACAGAGGGAGCATTTCCATCCTCATCGCGGAAAGTTCTACGGGGCAGCACTGCTCTGTCCGGTTGTTAGGAATCTGGTTTCTGGGTCTCTATACAAAGCATGGAGCAACACAGTGGCCACATCAATCAAAAGGACCGTGACCAACTTCAAAGTCGTTCAGCTTGTACCTATTTTTAGGCTCCCGCTGAACAAAACCAGATTCACACTGCAGCTCAGCAGGCATCGTCACGGGGGGTAAGAGGAGGAAAATTTAGGTTATTTGGTTGGCCTCTCTCTCTTTCATGCAAGGGCTGCTCTGGCCTGGGACTGGAATACCCATTTCCTGGAGGGACAGCAGGAGGCCCTCAGTGGGAGCAACACGAGTCTTAGAACCTTCCTCGGGTTTTGTGTCTGTGCTCTAGGCCTGGGGGGCTGAGGACATCCTGGGGAGCACAGAGTGCGGGACATGGCTGGGGCTCTCGGAGCCTCTGAGAAGGCGCTCCCAGGCTGCGTATGGCTTTCCTAAATTACCGAAGGCTAAGCTTCCCACTTCTGGTAAAGTCTTAGACATTAATAACTGAAATCATTTTGTACCAAGGGCATTTAAATGTAACAGAGGTGGGAGGAAAAAAAAAATCACTCTGTTGGCAATAAAAACACCACTACATCTTTAAAAAAAGTATTATTCTAAAATGACATGCAGCCTAAAAAAAAAGAAGAAGAAAAAAGAAAAGCAGCAGCGGCAAGGCATGCTTTCCCTGTGGCCCTTAAGGTCAAATTGCACTTAGCCCGGACAAGATACGTGCCAATGTAGCTCATAGCTAGGGTTACTGGCCCCCGCCCTTGGCAATCCATAGGACACCCAGCCACATGCAACTGACGTTTTTATAGTGTAAGAGTCAAATATTGGCAATTTCAAAGGATTCTACCTGATCTCTACTTCATTTTAAACTCCTATCTGTCTGGGACCTGCAGCTCAGAGGAGGCAGGGGCTGTCCCCCCAGCGTGACTTACAGTGGAGCGGGCAAAGACAGGGTTTTCTGTGGCTTCCACGATCACTTGGTGGGCAGGGCCCCCAGTGCCCTGCTGGGCCTCATAGTGCCGAAGCTCCTCGCTGATGCCCGACACTGTCGTCTGAGAACTGTACTCCGAGTCAGAGGAATCCGACCCATTGTTTGCATGACGGGGGGGCACGGCAAACCGGACCACACTGGGGGGCGGCTCAGGGGAAGGGGTGGGCAGTCGGTTCAGCCCGTTGGCTGGAGACACCTATTTAAGGAAATTCCACATTAAAAGTGTTATCATCCATTTACCTGCTGGTCACACTCGAAGCAAAGCAAAGCACAGTACTGTTCAGGGGTCTCTGTACCTGTCCCCCCACTGCCTTGGCCTCTCCCACTCCCCAGTGCTCACCGCCCCCACTCTGCCACCTCCAGGACCATCGGGCCTGGCAGCTGGAGCACAAGCAGCTTTTGCACTTTGGAAAGGCAGGCTGTGCCCTTTTTCCTTATTTTCCAGCCCGGATATTCATCTTGAGTGGCAAATGCTTCACTGATACAGAAGTGCCGGACGCAGACTGCCAAGTTGGTTTAAAACACCAAAACAAACACGGTACAATATCCCCCAAACTATTCAGTTGAAGGGAAAAAAGCCAGTCATCAAAATGTTTACTGAAAACGTAAGCAGTAATGTTGAGATACCTAAATATCTCAACGAACAGGGACCCCGGGACAAAGAGCGTTCTGGTGACCTGAGAAGAGTACATTATACCTGCTGTGATTACTGACCTCGGGGTACGGTCCGAAGAAGGACAGAAGGACTGGGAGCAAAACCAGCCCATTGAGAACGCCCAGGATTGTTAGGATTGCCAGGACAGCAAAGAAATACCTTGAAGATAAAAGGGAAACCGGAACATTCACTGTGGTGAAAGTAAATGAAGCCAGCCTTCACGTGGCCAAATATTATGCAGCACGTCAAAAAAACCCCAAATTAACAAAGCCCACGCGGTTGCAAAGGCTGTTATAAAACTGTGGTTCAAATTCAGCATGAGATTAGTTTTTTTTTTTCTTTTTTTTTTACCTTGTGACTCTCGAGGACTACATTCCACAACCCAAAGTGTTAGTTCGTGAAGGGAAGAGAGAAAAATTAGTGTGTTAATTTGCTGAAATCTCCTGGCATGTAATGTTATTTATGAACGTGTTACACAAACACAAAAATATGGAATGTGAGCTGAATGGCTGAGCAGATTGGAAGCACAAACACAATGCAGAGGGGCCCCGTCCGCGAAAACCCAGCAGAAGCAAACAAATGGACTGAAGGGTGTAGGATTTAAACAATTTAGCGCAGGAGGAAAAGCAGCCCACTTCTGCAGGCAGCTAATCCACTGTGAAATGCTTCCGCATCTTGGAGCAGAATCTCTAATGAAGTCTCCGGCGTATCAGGTAAGGCTTTCCCTGGGCTTTCATTAATCACAACTTTCTGCCTAGAATTCTGTGAGTTCCAGTTTTACCAAACGGCTCCAATCGCAACCTTTTTAGCACACAAGAACCAGCTTTCTGCAAAGAAAACGCTGCCCATTCTGTGGTTGCCGGGGCGTTTGCGGGGGAGGGCGGTCCACAATGAGGGGCTGCTCCGTGGGCCGATCTTTTGTTGAACAATTTAGCATCTCTGAACACTCTTGTTTTGCGTCAGCCAATTCAAACATAAAGGCCGCAGCACCATGAAGAAGAGGAGAGTGCACAAGTGGCCCTGCTTTCCCACCACTGAGGGCTAAGGTCTGGGATCCCTCATGAATACCAAGGTAAACCTGTCAGCTCGGGACGCTGCACACAGCTGGAGGGAGTGGGCTCCACGCAAGTGCACGTCTTCTGGAACTAACAATATCTGGGGCAATTTTGCTGGAGGGAGGCTGCGGTGGGGGAGAGCTCAGGATGTTCTGGGAAGAGGGAGGGCAAGATATCTATCTGTTAATGGCCCTCGTGATCATAAAAGAGAACAGGCACCCAACTTTGCCATGACTATGTATGTTTCGACATTAGATGAAAGGAGCGAGAATCCCTATAAAAATACAAATACCTCGCAGCTATTGTAAACATTAGAAACTTCTGAGCTGCATTAGTAAAAAGCAAGCCGCCAACGTCTTGCTCTAATGTAAACTGCGGGGACTTCAGGCTGAAGCATAGATCAGCAGCAGCATTAAGACGCTGGCATCCCATCCATCTAACTGCAGAATAAACAGACCAATTAGATTTCTGACGGCTTCGTGTATACAACGTCTGCTCATTTAGCTGACCTCGGTGAGGGCTTTATCAGGTTCATCCATCCTGTTCTAGAAAATGGGAAGCCCTTTTAAGTGCTTGAAACAAGAACCCTGATATCTCTGGGAGAGAACAGGAAGCCACAGGTTAGATGAGAGCTGGGATTCTGCCTTCCATCCCGGTTCCCAGCTGGTCGCTCCAATTCTGGCAAAGATCCCCTCAGCATCCCAAGGCAGAGTGAGATCCTCTGCGATCCCATCGCACCCAGCATATCCCATGCTTCCGAGTGGCTCCCTCTCCCCCCACAGACTGTAAGCCACATGGAGGGGGACAGCGTCCACGTTATTCGCTGCTGCGTACGATGGCACTTGTAAGGTGCTTGTTACATTGTGTCGAGGGAGAAATCATGCAAAAGAAACTCTCCTTGACACAGGGGTTTTATACCGTAAAGAAACATCTACTAACGCCCGTATACGCATATGCTAAGGGAATAAAGGAAAAGCCAAAGTCAAGTTAAGAGCTGAAAATAAAACTCTGGCCAAAACCCTGATCTAATTTAGGCGTACATCTACCTGGTACTGCAAACAAGAACGCACTAATTGGCTCGTCGGCCAACAGTGTTGTGTTGAGAAGACCAGAGCATGGGTATCACCTGGGAGCCGGCTGGAACGGCAAACTCTGCTCCACACCCTCCCTGCCCCCCACGAAATCCGAGCTGATCTGCAGAGCCTGGGATGATTCATGAGCACATTATGGTCTGAGAAGTTCCGGTCCGCACTGTGACCGCCGCCCCGGCTCCCCATGAGCCCGCACTAACTACTCCGAGGGAATGCTGGCACTCCTTCGAGGACGGCTTCGTCTATGCTGCCCAACTGCCCAGTGGGGTAGGCCACAGACCAATGGCCTGATCTTTTTTCTGTAATAAGGAAACTTGGACTGAAACTCAAAACCCTCCTCTTTTCACTTGAAAATGCAAGACCTATCACAGGCCCACACAGCGAGAAAGCCTGGTTAGATTCTCTGTCCAGATTCCTGAAGCATGCCACGCCAGGCAATCATGTCTCACATTCGGTTCTGCTTTACCGTGATTCTAATTCTGGACTATCTTTCACTTCTGGATGGTTCTGGCCTTGCCCCTTCACGGAGCAGTGGCATTCCATCCAAGAGTGGCTACATCCCAAAGCCATGGGGGCTGTTCACAGAAGAAAACAGTTTTTCCCTGCAGTGCTCAAATTTTTTTCAGAAGGCAAACTTGCTCTCCTTTTCTACGTCACAAACTCGTATTCTTCATAAATCCACCAGAAACTGCTTGCCTGGGGATCCAAAAAGAAGTTTCCAAACTAGGTCTGGATTTCCAAATTTGACACTCAAGTCACACATTTACTGCTCCCTAAATCTTACTAAGAACTTGAATGTGAAGTCTGGGCATGCCACCTTTGCTTTTTAGAAGAAGAAAATGTAGGTGACAAGTTTAGGTATTTGTAAGTTTTCTTTTCTATCGATTTGAAAGAGAAGTGAAGGTCAAACTCAGCAAAGGGAAACCAAGGTCAGAACTGGGTCGCGGGTGGTCCCCTGGTTTCATGCTGTGGAACTCTTTGCTGCTAGTCACACTCTCCATCTCTCCCCCCACCCCCAAGATGTTCCCTAAGTCGGCTCTAGAAAGAGCTTGTCCTCCTACTTCTCGGTGGGTCTCTGAGGTAAGAAACTCAGCAGATGAGTTGCAGACTGTGGCAATCATTTCACAATGTATTTGTATAGCAAAACATCACGCTGTGTACCCTACAAATATATGACTTTTATTTGTCAGTGATACCTCAATAAGTCTGGGGGAAAGAGAGTAGAGTCACAATGAAGGCTCGCTGCTATCTATAGGATACAGAAAGATATACGCAATGGAGTTCCTAAGTGTGGCAGTGATTCTTAGAAATTAAGAACCATCTCCTCTCCTGCTTACCTGACAATGAAATCAAACTCAGATCCTGCAAGCATCAGCACTCCCAGCAGAGTGGAAACGGCGCCGTCCAGGACAGGTGCAAACATGTGCTCCAGGGCGAGCACGGCCCTGCGGTTCTTATCGCCAATGGCCGTTAGAAAGGCCTGTGCAAAGAGAAGAGGCGGGATGAGCAGATTCCCGGACTGAGTGCGGTCCACGGGCAGCTCTGTCCAACATGCTACCAGCTGTCTTACTCGGTCTGTACAGACCTTCTCACATCTTCCTTTCTAGCTGCTGGGTATTTAATCTGGGTTGCTCAAGTACGTAAATCTAGGCTTATGCTAAAATGGCCTGTCCGTGATACTGTGTCATATTCAGTGTGGATATAAATCTTGAACAACAACAACAAAAGACAGAAAGCATATTTACTTTAAATTAAAAAACCAAACCCAAACTACACAAACATGAGCAAAATGTCCCCTTCTTTACGCTGCTGCTCCCCTCGGGTTTCCTCCCCAACCCGCATGATCTCACGGCTTTCACATGGGAGGCCCACTGTGTGAAGACGACAGCACCCTTCCTGGTTCTGTGGAAGGTCAAGATCCTACTTCCCAGCGGGCTTAGTTGAGGGCTGTGTGCCACTGGATGCCAGCTATGTATTTCCTCATGATGACACAGAATTTCCAGTGCCATGTTCAAACTAACGTGTCTGTAGTACATCTAAGCATCACGGAATTCAAACCAAGCCTGTTCGAACTCTGTGTGCTCATATCCCCACCTCCTTCACTTCCTAAAGCTCCACCAGGCCAAGAATGCTATTGATACCAAATGGCAACTTTATCCAGTAAGCCCCAGCGTATCGGACTGTTGGCTTGACGGGGTGACCCAGGACCATTTTAATGGGAGTCAGTTCCTGTTATCCCCTGCCTAGCCCTTCGTTGGGACCCCAACAGGAGCCGGCACAAGTCCTTTCTCTGCCTGAAAGCTAAAGGCTGCTCTGGGATACGCTGAGAAGAGAAGGCTCGGGAACTCTGCAGGGCACAGCTCTTAAAAATCAAGGCCTATCACACACTGGGTGCACCTCTGTTCCTTGTGTAGCTTCTGGAAGAACACTGAGGTTGTTCTCTTGAACAGATGAAAAAAGAAAAGCATACAAAAATGTGCTATGAGTTTCCGTACTTCTCTCTGAAGTGCACATTCTCTAGAATGTGCGTGCTCTTTCAGAGAGGAGAAGGCTTTAGGTCAACAGAATTGCCTTTTTGTCTTGGGAGGAAAGCACCAAGACAGCCTGGCATCATGTCACTTTGTGCCATCCTTGGGCCACGAGGCTGCAAGGGTCAAGCAGGGTTTTATCATCTCGCGCCCAACTTAGCTGTGGAAACAGTGAACTGACAGGAACCCCGATTCCTTGAAGAGTGCTCTTCGCCAACTTTCTTCCATCATTTTACAAACCTTGAGAGAGCAGTGCCTGCCTGCTGTACACGGACCTTCACATCAGGACCGGGTAGGAAGGCCACATCCTGCGTGTGGATGGTCTCGTGATGGAGGCGTGGGCTGCGGGCACCGCGTGGGGTTACTGCTCACAGAGCCAAGCTGGTTCCTGAGCCTCCCTGAATTCTCGGACTTAAACCCTGCATGAAGCACTGGCATGTGCATTTATGTTCATGCTACTGCCTCACGGGTAAGGCCCAGAGCGCCATGGCAGGCTGCGGTTTTCATTTCCACTGTAAAAACCTGTTCTTGAACACTCTGGTTTGCTATGCTAGCGACCAAAAAAAAAAAAAAAAAAGTGGTTTTCATTCACATCGGAATAAAATGGGTGGATTCTGAGCTCTCAGGTAAAGTTTTCTCCTTTTTGAAGAAATGATATAAGGGTTATTTATGTTCTAAGCTCTAGGCTGGTGGGCTCAATGCCCTCTCCCGCCTCCCAGCTCAATGGAGGTAAAGAATTTGGGAAGGCTCAAAATATAGAGACTGTTGCTTCTGTATTATCACCTTCTTGTTGAAAAAGGGACAACCTCAACAAAACATTCTTTCTGAAACACAGAAGTTCACGGTCTCTAAACTGCAAGACTCCTTGTGGAGAAGCTAAGAAGGCACAAGATAGAGCCTACGTGCAGACATGCACACGTGCAGACATGCGTACCCGTGTGTTGAGCCCCAGGACAATCAACGCTAGTGACCGCAAAAGCAAGACTAAAAGTAATTTGACCCAGGCTCAGCGCTAGGTTTCCTATCTAGGCATTCCAAACATCAGCATTTCTTCAGTCAATAAATATTTATTGAGTGCCTACCAATAACCCCAAGGACTTAGGCTACAAGTGTGGACAGGACATATACCACACACGGCTAGGAGGCTTTGGAATACTTTTCTGATAAATGTACCCAATGGGTTTGTCTCTTGGTTTAGACTCTTCCTGACATTTAACTTCCTGCAACAAGCCCTTAACAGGACTGGAAATAGAGAGGAGGGGGTGGGAACATCCTGTTGAGAGCAACCCAGGTTCTCTTACTTTCCTCTCTCATGGATTTGGAGGCAGGGAGGTTGAAGGAGCTGGGTGGGCTTAGGTGGGGGAACCCATTCCTCCGCCTCACCGGCCCCAGGCTCTGTCCTCGGCTGCTAGCCTGCCTCACCCCTATCCTGCCATGCCTGTGAGCGTGGTCTCACTTTATCTCCGCTGTATCACTGTGGTTTTAAAAATTGTGTGCATTCGTGTACACTCACACACATTCACACCACCTAACTTAGGAACAAAGTTGACAACTTACAGACCTGTCATCACACTAAGGACACCAAATAAGCAGAATCCTTCCTGGCCCCCTGCTGCCCCACCCAGTGAACTTTCACCTCCAATGCCCTCCTCCTTAGACTGCCCAAGAGGGAAGGAGTCCACCTAAATTTCAGCCACTCCTTGCACAGGAACGCCTGTGCTCTGGAGCCTCTTCACTGTGACCCGTAGTACAGGTTCGTTCCTTGCTATCGGAGAAAAACCGTAAGGTCCCCAACCTGGAGACTACGAAAGCTAAAGTACACATGTCGCCTTTCCATAACGTTCTCGATGAAGAGGTCTCCCGTACCAGAGCCACGTGGACGGTGAATTCCACCCCTATGCCGACGGAAGCGATGAGGATGACCACGGGCACGGCACTCAGCTTGATTCCAATAAGGCCCATCATGCCGAAGAGCTCGACCGTCATCAGAGCCAGCACCGTCACCTTTAAGAAGATGCAGAGGTTGAGTGGACGGCACAAACACTCCAGGTGCTGACAACAGGGGAGGGCCTCCCTCGAGATGAAGAGCAGAGAAAACGCCCAGGACCCGGATATAATGAAAGCGCTAACTTGCTTTCACCCTGGACGCCTGTCTTTACTTTCTAATTCACCATCTATCTGCTGAGAAGGGAGACTTAGGGACAATTCTGGGATCGCTGTTTTGGGCCAGCAGCCTGCTTAAGGAGTACAGAGAGGCAAAGCTTGGTATTACTACCGCAAGCTCTTTTTCCAACATATCTGCTCTTGAAAGCAAAAAAGTAAAATAAAAATTAAAAAAAAAAATTTCACAACTGTTCCATTTGAATCATCTAAGAATCACACAAACGTGGACTGGTAACTAGCTACAAGTTTAACATAGTTTAAAACAAGGTATTTCCTTGTGTTTTGATCTTAATCATCAGAAACTGTCCTTCAGTTTATAACAGAATTAAAACTTGAAGAGGTTTTGGTGGCCCCACCCTCCACCCTAAAGAAAGCAGATAGGACGCGTGAATAAAAATTCTTTTACGTAAAGGCAGCTTTGCTTTTGTTCACAGAGCCCATGGGTTAAGAGAGGATGACGAGGGAGAAAGGGGACTTCTGGTCAGCTGACACGGGTCAGGTTACAGGCGCCTTCACTTTGAAGAAATGAGAAGCAAGGCCAGTGGACACAGCAGACAACTAAACCCAAGGAAAAGCTCTTATTTGCCTTCTGTCTGCCTCGTAAGCATTTGTGCAGAGATGGAGAGAAAATCTGCAAGGTAGACTTTGGAGTTTCTTGGGCCAGAGGGGAAAAAACACAAATGAAACAGTAAACTTCCCACAGATGGAAGAGAAGGAGTGAATGATCTTTCCTGGTAGGGGGTGGGGCAGTGGACAGCAGTGACGGGGAAGGACGAGTCCAGTAACAGTTCCCTTCGCTTTCTTTTAAGAAGCTAATGAAAGATGTACGACATCAATTGCTTAAGTACCATGAAAACCCCTGCAGACTAAACATTTACCTTTTAACATACCTGTTGCACAGACGTATGGTGCAGAAATGAGACCTGGTCTCTGTTTTTATAATTTTGGCATTTTGAAGGCTGTACCACAGTTTGTGGAATTTAAACACTGCCATGATTTTATTAGACTCTACATGAAACTTACTTCAAATCTGAGAGTATTATACTTGGAAAAAGGATGCCAAAAAAATTGGCTAGTAATACGAGTTCATCAACGTCTTTCAAGCTTTAAAACACACAACACACAAAACCATCTCGAAAACCATTCTACCTATATACCACTGTCCTAACTTCTCTAATTACCTCCCCTTCCCCTTTTTTAGAAGAATCTTGTCGATGTTAGGTCTGGGATGTAGTCACAAAAGGACCCTTCCAGTAAAAAAAAAAAAAAAGAAAGAAAAAAAAGAAGTTACATTTGTATTTAATAAATGCTCAGAGTGTTTGTGTTTAATAAATGCTAGGAGTGGTTATAGAGTGTGTTTTAAAACTTCCCGGTCTTTACGCAGAGAGTTCAAAGTTGTAGGAGAAGGGACACAAGACCACGGCCGTTAAAGGCTCTGCCTAACCACGCACCTCGCCACCTCCAGCAGAATAAATAGAGCCAGGATGATGCAATCTATACCGTCCTCCAGAGGCCCAGACATAAACACAGCTTCCAGGCGGCAGCAAGAGCTAGGCTAAAAGGAATCTGACGTCCACAAAAACCCTCTGAATGAACTCACAATGATCCCGGCCGTCCAGGGGTTCAGGAGGAAGACAGCACACACCAGGAACGTGCAGGCCAGCACCACACTGATGGACAGCAGGAGCCAGTGGCGAAGGCCGATGTACTGCTCCCAGAAGAGGAAGGGGTAGCCGTTGGGGTAGCTGGACAGCCCGAGGCTCGTGTAGTTGTTGCAGATGGTTCTGACTTTCTCGATGGCTTCCACGAAGTCTGAGGTGTCCCGCAAGCCGTTGAGGTAGAAAGGGAACTGCGCGTACTCGATGGGCTCTGCTGCTGGGACTGCACGGGGAGACAGTGGGAAGAGGCCACGGCTGAAGGCGTGGAGCCCCAGGACAAGGCAAAGGGGAGTGACCCAGGTCTGGAGGAGCCACCCCACGCCTGAGGGCCGGCCCTCCCAGATCCCCACTCTGCACACTCCGTGGTTCGATGGCAATGAACTGACAACGGACAGGGAAGGGCTCTGTCGCAATGTACCCCGACCGCGCGTCTTTCGATGCGAAGCACAGACAGGACCGGGGACGGTCTTTGGGCCTTTACAAGCTTCATCTCTGGTTTACAAGAGTTTTAAGCAATAATCAACATTTGCTTTTTTTCCGGTGGGGGAGGGGAGGAGCCTGGGGCCTGTGTATTTATTTAACCTTTGATTTTTAATCTTTTAGAAGCAGTCACTTTTGTGAGGGGTCCAAACAAGAATTCAATGGCGGGAGCATTTTTTGTTCGACTGACACAAGGAAAAATACTAAGTTCAAACTGTTTTACTCAATCACGTATGAGAACAAAATAACTCGAAAGTCATGCTTTCCTGAGAAAAACGCTTAACTTTCTTATCCTTTTAGTGATCTAACACACTTAAACCTTCCATGCTTCTTTTTTAATGCAATGCTAAGTCTTCAGCAGCAGGGGAAGAAATCCTTACACAACAAGCATTTAGTTACTGCCGTTGTGTGTTCCAGACCCTTTGGGGTCATTCAGTTGACTTGCTAAACATGATTTGCCCTATTATAATCTCAACTATAAATTTTCATTAAGACAAGCCTTGGCTGCTTGCCACAAGGCTCTGGGGTTTAGATACAGAGAAGCTCAACCCGCTTCCTCTCCAGCCACGTTTGCAAAGGGACCCGACTTCTTTGTCACGTCCTCCCTCGGCCTCCTATCCAAGGTGGAAGCTACTAATATCTCTAACATCAATGCAAATTAAATCCATACAGGACCACCTTTCAAAGTCAGGGCTGAGAGGGGAAAGGAAGAGGACGCTGCTGTATACAGACTATTCTCCTCCGGTTTAAACAGCTTTGACAGAGTACAGGTGCTTGGTGGCTTATAGGAATGACCCAACTTGCCAAAAATTCCTTCAACACCAGAGTTGACAAAGTTAAGATAAACATATAATCCCCAGCGATAAAACTCTGCAATAGTAAAATAACACTCAACCTGGAGGCGCCCCCAGCTTTCACATGGAACAGCTGGCATGCAAGAGAGCTGCCTGGTGGGCGTCCTGGGGAGAAAGCTACAGACCGAGATTAGGGACTCTCATTTCCCCAATGTGATAGAGCACGGGTTGTATCCATTACACATCCTCATCTGTCTCCCAGAGTTTTAAACTCAAAGAAATATATTGTTCTGTTTACACTTTTGAACCCTGGGTAGCGTCAGCAGACGAGGGCCACGGCTGAGCTTGGGAGAACCGGGTAATCGGGCCCTGCGCGGCGGGCCCCCATGGAGGGCTACTTACTTCTGAGCCTGGTTTCTGGCATGTAGTCGGCTTTGTCGTGCACCCACTCAGGACGGTGAGGCCGGATGTTGGCCTGGGAGGCGGCGTAAGCCACAGGGTCATTGCTGACCCACGCGGTCAGGTAGATATAGAATGCGCTGGGATTGATGATGCCATCTGCGTCCACCAGGCGCCGTTTGGTCAACTGCAAAATGGGAAGAAGAGGGGTCCTTCAGAAGGGGGGGGGGCATGGAACACACTCCTGTCTGGAGAGCGAAAAAAAGCAGAGCCCTGCACCAGCATTTGCAACAAAGCCAAGAATGCCCCCTCTTTGAACATACAAGAAAATCCCGTCAGAACACCTTTGGTTTCTTTCAAAATGCACTTATCAGAGGATGCAATAATCTGTGTGTTTATAACACGCACGGCTCTGCAGATGGTCCAGGAATTGACCGAACCAATTAAATCTGAATGCTAAAAGACTGTCTGCAGCCAAGGCAGAGAATGAACAATCTGGAGAAACATATTTATAGGAGGGGAAGGGGGAAAAAAACCTGGCAAGAATCCCCATACACGTCTGTGTGCAGTTAACCTCTGCTGTTAACACTGAAGGAAATGCCACCCAGTAAATGGAGGAGAGCTATAAAAATAAAACAACATCTGTATAAATTTTGCTAACACTAGCCTCCTATGACCTGTGTATTCACAAAATGCCCATCGCCAGAGAGTGGAAGGGGATGGCGCACAATCACGGTCTTTCTGGGTACCCCATTTCTGAGCGAGGTGGTCCCACGTAGTATGCCCCATCCTAGGCCACGGAATTCTGCACTCCCTCTATCTAAAGTAGGTCTTGGGGGCTCGGCTTAGGTGCAAACACCGTGAGAGAGACACACACACACATCTACACACACTCACACACACAAATATATTTTTCCTGTTTACTTTAGATTCAGGCCTGACTCCAATGCTTTCGGCCTTCTTAACAAAATGAAAAACACCAGTGACAGCAGTTAATAGAGAAAGAGTGAAGGAAGAAAGAGTCGAGTGACAAAACAAAGTTTCAGGGTCTGGATTCAATTAATCCCCAGGATATGCAACAACCGCATGTCTTCAAGCCGTCTCTGGAATTACAGAGCACAGCTCATGGCCTCCGTGCACGCAACATGCTTTCCTCCCTCCCAGGCAGAGGAAGTGATATCCGGGGGTCTGGCCCAATCCACTTTGCTCCACGGTGTCCCTGGTCCCCAAGGCCCGGCCCAGCCATCGGGCATCCCGTTGCTATCTCTCCCACAGGCTCCTCTGCCCACATCCTTGTCAAACCTGACAGTGAGCCGCGTGCAGCCGTAAAGCACCAAGTTCACACTCCATAATAACTCTGAACAATGTACTTTGTAAATCTGTCACCTTTAATGCCAGCAAAAAAGGGGAGACAATAAACAGAGCTGCTGGGAAGATCATTAGCATGACGGTTTTCTGCCTGAGGGTGAGGCAAGTAAGCTACAAGGAACAGAGGGAATGGGATCTGGGAGAGCCGGTAGTAGTGTTGGACTCAATTGAAATCTGAAGGGTCCAAACATGCTCCCCAACATGCCTGAGGCATCAAAAGGGGGATGCTGGGCTCCGAGCATCACAGAGAAGATGCGAATGCAGTTGGAGAACGTGATCGCCGGACAGAAACAGCTCTTGCTACCCAGGGGTGAGCAGAACGGTGAGAGCACTCAGGTTCCAAGAACCTGTTTGCCTCACGCATCGACAGAGCTCTGTCCTCCTTCTCCACCTGCTGGGCCAGGATGACCCCGAGGAATCGAATGCAACCAACCCTCCCATCCTCCTAGTAACCTCTCTGATCTCCTAGCTCATCCATCCACCCTAAATTCTGCCCATTCATATGACTGTTACCATCCTTCCAAGTTTGAACAGAATCAAGACCAACACGGTAACGAGTACTAGAACTCAAAAGAGAACAGTACAACGCAGCATTCCTAGTATCTGGAAGAGCCTGCAGTGCCTCGAGGGTTCTTGGTTGGAACAACAGCCAGAGGTAGGTAATCCACATGTCCCCACTTGACAGAGGAGAAGACTGAGGCACTCTGGCTTGCCTACAGTCCCACAATTGGCTGATGGGATGAAGTAAACTAGAGCCAACTCAATATTCTACCAGCCCCTGATGCCTCAGGTCTCCAGAGAGTGCAGTCTTCACTGTGGCAGCTGCCCCATAGCTCTGCTCAACGATGCCCTGGGAACTTCCAGGCTGTAGGGCAGGGGGAGTACCTGACTGATGTCGATGGGTTTATCACGGCTGCCAGTTTGCACCAGGAGTTTGTAGGCAAGGACCCCGTCATCTGATCCATTTTTGTAATTGTTTGGCATGATTTTCCCAGTTTCCCAGTCACTGTCAAATGCATCCTGAAGTCCTAGAAAAGGCAAATGTATATAACATATTATGATTCTTAACCATTATGATCCAAGCCCTAATGGGGTGTGCTGAGGACACCGAACAGGACAAGGAAGGACCTGACAACAACCTCACTCTGTGTTCTGCTTGTTTTCTATTTCAAATTCAAGTGACAGATTGTTCATGAATGAACTTCAGGTTGCTAATAATCACTGCTTCAAAGTCAGAAGAGGGAAATACTTGTTTCTGGGAAACAAATATACATATTTTACCTTTACATGAAAAAGAAACCCCTTCTTCTCCCCCATGGCTATTCCGAAAGAAAGGAAGAGAGAGAGCTTGGGAGAGCTGGCTGGCGGGGTGAGGAAGACACACAGGCTCATTAGGCATTTCACGCCACCGGAAGCCGTGGATTCTTCGATACCACCAGAAATCCCACTCAGAGGGGGGAACTCGCATTCAAACTCCCAACTTCAAACAGCAATTCAGCTGCTTCTCCAGCCCAGGGTGAGCGAACACGGTTCTGTCAATTTGTTCCATCTGTTCGACTTGGGGAGCTAATACAAGCTGTGGGATCGGCTGCCAGGTTGTGTAAAGATCACAGCCAACACCTATTCACTCTCGAATGTTCCTCTTTGCCACCCTTCCTCAGAAGGGGGGTGTGGAGGAGGGCGAGGGGAAGGATCTCGTGAGCGCCTGTGTGCGCAGGGAAATGCCTCACGGGGTAAATTTGGATCAGATTGAGAACAGGAAGCCACAGGCCAATACAAGGGGGCTCTGTGAGAACAGATGACAAACCGCAAGCCCAGGGAGGGGAAGGAAAGGGCTTTCTGGCTGTGGGGGATGGGCGAGCCCACCAGCCCACCACACACAGCTGCGCTTGGCCTCTGTAATCAAAACCATCATTACAGACCTGATGGTTTGGCTACAGCTGTAAAGAGATAAGCGTGCTGGAAGAGAAAACAGGGCCCTGGTGACCCGGCCTTAGGGGCTGAGCAATCCCGTGTGCACACACTCTCCCCCGACACCCCCACCTCCTGTCCACCGCCCTGCTCCCCCCCATCCCCTCCCAAGTAGAACTCCCAAGCGCCAGCAGTTCAGGAAACCACATCTTTCGAACTACTGCGTTCGCACGGGTTAGACATGGCTAGTCAGAAGGGAAAAGAGTTCATTTCATTTCATGACATGCCCTGAGTGGCTTCAAAGACACCTCCCCCCTCCCAATACTGGTTCCCTCACTGCTCAAAATAATTAAGCTCTTGGGGTCTGAAGCAGGAGGAGAGGGGAGCACAGGACCCTGTCTCTCTCTCTCTTTAAACCTTGCTGCCCACATTGCTGTGGGCATTGTTTTTACATGAACAATGTGGGGATGAGGCCCGTAGGCTGGGTGGTGAGAGAAGGCCCTGTGGTGGGCGGGAGGGACCACCAGCGGGCCGCGCTCCCAACTCTCGCACACACCGGTTTGCACAGCGAGCTCGCACGCGGCTAGCCACACTGAGCAGATGTTATTTTATTACCTAAAGCCTTTTTTTGTTTTTGAAAAAAAATAAACAGGAGAGGAAAAACAACCCCTCCTCCCTTCCCCACCCCCCAGAAGAGACCTGGTCTGTTTTCCTCACCTTAACAGAATTTTCATCACCTCATGGCCTGTACGGGACTTTAACCCTTTCCCTCTTGACCTGTCACTCCTAACGAGCCACTTGTGCTCAGCGACATTGGGCTGTCTCAGCACTTTACAACGATCACCCGTTGTGTGCTTCCTACAACCACTTCATGAGACAGCCCTGTTAGCCTCAGGCTTCCCACTTTCCAGATGAGGAAACTGAGGCACGGAAAGCAATCTGACCAAGACCTCCCAGCAGGGCTGCAGGGTTGACTTGGACCATGGCTGCTCTAAATCGCCAGGACACACAGAGGCGCTGAGGAAGTTCTCTGCTGAAGGCACGAATAAGATCAGCAGAGTTACTGTGGGCACCAGTGATGTCTAGCGGCAAACAGAGTGTTCCAAAAACGTGAGTGCAGTTTTACAATATTTATGCACTAAGAATCTGGGGACACCCTAGAGTGAACCAGAGGAAGAAGGTCTGATTTGGGGAGGTCAACCCTGTGGGCAACTCAGTTCAACTCCTCATTGATGCTGCCAGCCTCCCTGCGCCATTCACTGTACTTACAATACAAACACGAACGAGAAATAGTCATTGACCTCATGAAAGAGCGAAGTCCTTATAATTAGATTACTTTATTTTCTGACTAGTTACCAAAAAGCTCAAGTAACAATGATTGGCCTAAGAGTACATGGACAGCATAGGATTCTATACACAAAATGGACACAGATTTGCCTCCACTGCTCCTTGGCCAACATTTTATATTCTAACCCATGTACATGGTAGAAAAAATTTGTGACATTTTACCTATTTTACAGCAAAACATAAACGTTTTAGCTAGAACTTTTCTCATTTTAAATGTTATACTAAATATTATTTTCTAGGGAAAAGTTCTGAGCTACTTATCCCAATTGTCAATTTCTCTTTGATAAGGGACCCTAAAAAGAAAACACTAATTTAGGGGCGCCTGGGTGGCACAGCGGTTGGGCCTCTGCCTTCGGCTCAGGGCGTGATCCCGGCGTTATGGGANATTTAAATTTTATCTGCATAATTCTGTGTGAAATACAAACAAACATCATTGGTTCATGATCCCCAGTGTGGTTTTTACCTGCAACTTTGCCTTACTTGCATGTGTGTTTAAAGATGACATGTGATATTATTACTATATATTTCTGTGAGTTAACCACCCCCCACCCCCACCAAACTAGTGGAATGTTGATAAAAACCAATAGCATGACATAGTTTTTAGTGATAATTCTACTGAAAACCAATGAGGGTCCCAACACTTAGCAGCCACACAAAATGTTTTTGAACAATTCAAGAACAGCTGATTCCTTGCAGGAAGTGTTCAAAGATGCAATCAACCACTTGACAGGCCTGAAAACAGTCTAGGCAGCCCAATGGTCCTATTATCTGGCCATTCGCTATCCAGTGCTCTGTGTTGGACCTCGTAAGAGTCACATGCAGAGTTCTAGAGCTGGCTGGGAACCCGACTTGGGAGCATGAATGGGTCTCACTTGGTCTAGGTGGGTACTGTTCACTTAGCAATGAAAACAACATGATTCAATTGCACCTTTAAAAAACTGTGATTCTCAAATCCAACTGCTTTAGGTCTTTAAAGGGATGAAAGCGTAGGGATAATTTACAATATGCTATAAAAAGGTTAGCCCTCGCCACTGCCTGGAGACAATACCCTCTGCCCTCTTCCCAAGCTCTGCCTAACATGCCATATTGCGCGTCCAAAGGAATGGCTGAAGACACTGAAATCAGGTCTACAATAACCCTCCTTCACTCAGATAGCAGCAGAGCTGCAGACCTCTTTGTCATTTGTGGCAAGCTATTTGCATGTCTTTGGCCAATGGGGGAAAGATGAAAAGCAGGGAATCTCTCAACTGTCTGGTCCTGTTTTGACTCATTTTCTGAAAAACACAGCCTCCCAAACTACTGTAAAAAAATCAGACTTGGAACAAATTCACGTTAATCTCGGGAGCATGTTAAAAAACTAATATTAACGCCATGTAGCTCTCTTTGCCTTCTTTAAAAGAAGAGGTCAAATCTGGTATACACGTATGAACAAAATTCTAGCAACAGAAGTCAAGGCCAGAAACTGTATTGAAGAATTTTCAGTCGAACTCAAGTTGTTTACCATTTCATGCAAACTCGCAGGGAAATTGGCTGCTTAATCTTTACATACAAGTGTATTGACTCAAGACCAAAAAAGGCACTCAAATCTGTGTTTAAACAAGTCTAATTAAGTGGGAAATTAAGACAATCATTTGGATAACTTAAGCCAAAAAATGTTGGGGGCCATAATTATTTGGGTATTTCAGTAAAAGCATTTTTGCCTGAATTGTGTGGATAATTATCTTGATTCCCCACTTCACTTTGCATGTGTCAACATGGAATAAATGAACAGATGTTCTTGGAATCACTGAATACATTCATATTCAGTCAGCAGTTAGGAGCAAATTTAAGCCATTTTTTTTTTCTCCAGTTGACTACTATTTCCTAGAAATGTTTCTAAGAACAAGGTAACAAGCTTAAGAAAGGCATCTTAAAGCAGAATTTGATTACTTATGAAATACCGTGAGATATGATTAAGCATTGGTAAGTTTATTTCATAGGCCAAATCAAAAGGTGGTCAAAATATGGAATTTTACACTCTATTCACAAATGATGCAAAATTGACTTGTAGTAAGGCCATAATTTGTCAATAAGTCAGTCTAGAAATTCCATCGACACTCTGATTTCACTTGATAATCAAACTAACCACCGTCCAAAAAAAGAGCATTAAAAGCATCCAGCTCCCTATTTTATGACATACTTTCCCATTTCCTAATGTGCACCCATAAATTCTTACAGAAGTTCCCGAGTCCCCCGTTTGAATTGTTTGCATCATTTTATAGGTAAAAGCCAGATTTGGGAGGCTGCCCCAGAAACAGTCTATACAAGAATTTTAAGCAACACTTAGAAGTCAATGAAACACGTCAGTGTTACGCTATAATCTAACACTTTAATAAAGTGAACAAAGGGAACTTGTGGCAGCTGAACATACCGAAGACCAAATGGCAAAGTTTACAAAGGGCGAACGCCCTCTAGCAGCACCTCACCTTGGAGCCAGTCTCTGAAGTAGTGCAGCCACATTTTGGGGAGCTGTTTATTCTCTTCCAACATGACATACTTCACATTGCTGAAACTCGTGTGAAGGTCGTAAAGTAAGTGCTGGATATTCGGGTAGTCTGCTTTCTGGGTGACTATATACATGTTGTAGAAAGAAAAGTATTTGAATTGTGCAGCAATAAAGTCATATTCTCTGGTTTCCCGAGGCACAATGTCTGTAAGGTCCAGCCCATCGCGCACTCGGGTGGTCCCATAAAGGCTGACCCCCAGCAAGCCCAGGAAAAGGAAGATCACCACGACCTGTAACACAGTAAGAGGCACAAGATCAGAGCCAGAGGACACGACTAACTCTCCCTTGACCAAAGCAAGCTGTTCGGTTCAGACCTCACTTTTACCCCTACAGTGGCCCTGATGAAGCATTCTCCAGAGGGGAAAAAAGTAATCATAGTAATCACATTTTAAAACAAGCTCATGAAAAATAAAATGTTTAAAATGTTAGGAGTTGATCTAAGTTCACAGAAACACTGGCTACATAGAGATTCACTCCTGTAGAAGATGAGCTCATTAAAGCGGCCCCACATGATAAATGCGCTGACTTTTTAGGAGCCCCAAAGTAAGTCACACCCAAAGAAGCAACCTGATGAATTCCAAAGGAGACTGTTTTGTTATTTCTTGAAGAAGACAGGAAGAATCTTCTGTTTTGGTAGATTACCTTGGCTTTTGGTTTCAAGAGGAAAGGAGCATAGTGTTTCTCAGCAAAAGATGAAAGTGTCCACTTGGTGCAGGGGGGCTCAAGGCAGTGGAGGCTGGAGTCGGAGAACTGGGAGAGCAGGTCCCTCGTGGAGCTGGTGCTTTCTGGGCTCTGGCAGCTGAGGGTATCCTGGGTCATGGTGACGGGCTGCACGGAGATCTCGGAGCGCGGCTCAGCAGTGGTGTAGTACACGTGTGTATGGGGGTCGTACTCTGTGCGGAGCTGCACTGTGGACTGCATGGTGATCTGGGTTTCATGGGTGAAGCTGTGGCTGCTGTAGGGGGGCGGGGGGCTGTAGCGGGTGTTATCGTGAGTCTCCGTGTAGGCCTGAGGTTCAACCTGAATCACTCTGCTGACGCAGGGGCTAAGAGGGGAAAATATGTTGCAATGGTATACTGAAACAAGGAAACAGTGCTTTCATTTTTGCCAGTGACTGACAGTATCCATTTTACATAGCTCTAATTCAGAAGAAAAATATCATACTGTTGAGCTCCACAAACATCACCTGATTTAACCATCTGGACATAGACATGAGTAAGTCAAACGAGGCCAAATGGATGGCTGATCCTGAATTTGGCAAAATCAAGTTACATGCGGATGAACCCCTTTCAAAGCACAATTCCTAAGAAACACACAACCCCTCCCCCCAAAACCCCACAACACCCAAAGGGCTGTATTTTTTCTGGATGATTGGTTTTCAAACCTTTGTTCTGCCTGAATCAACAGAGATATGACACACTCCCAATAATCCGCCGAAGTGATCCACACAGAAATTGTGAACATGTGCATCACAACCCCGGAGCTGCGAGTCTTTAGTCAGGGGAGGGGAGAGCCTCGGTGACTAGATATCCCCAACAAAGCATCTTCCATCCATTATCTCCTCTGCCTCCATCACACTGGTGCCAGCCCTGTTAACTGCATTTACTTTCGAGTCTACAGACTAAAAAGTTCTCTAAACCTACCACTCTGAACCCAACAAATAAAGGCCACAGCAGCTCATGAAATTGTACCTTGTAAAACAGCAGAAAATATCCAATCTCCTGTCCTCACGTCGATACAAATCCATGCTGAGAATCGCAGGAAAAATGAGCAGAACCATAGCAAAATTGAATACCACTACGACAGCCGCCTAGAAGCAGGAAAAAAAAAACCAGTAGAGGTCACCAATATGTCTCCTCCCAGTCAGAGGACTGCTCTGAAAATAAAAGAGGTTTTAAACAATATCTTTCTTTCAATTCCCTACTAGAGTGTTTAAACTTGAAATAGATGTTGGAGTTTCTCATCATTTTGCTGCTCTTCCATCATTAAGAGACCATTTGACAAGAACAGGCCGCATCATTCCGATCCTTTCCATCTCTTAGAATTTCATGAACCCATGATGTACAAATACAGGAAAGAAATGAGCGTCTTGCTAGCAACATAACCAAACCAAACCTACAAAGGCCGAATACAGAATATACTTGAGACATTTTAATTGAAAACAAACATTCCCCTTTCAGAACATTTCTAAGTTTCACGCAACTCTGATTTTATACTCAGAATATTTATACGTAAAGTGGATTGGGGATATCAAAATGTCACCTTTAAAACATGAAATAAAATTTCCAACACGTCCCCTGAGGTTTTTAATAGGCACATTCCAAATAGCCTCTGGAGTAGCCTGTGGGGTGTGCGAGCACAGTAACAGAAAAGGTCAAGGAGAGTAAGGCAGAAAGAAATTCCTGTGTGTGATTATAGTATGCAGAATAAATAAGTACAGATTCAAAAGTCACTCCATAACCTAGAATAAACATGGGGCTAGATTCTGTAGTGCTTTGGCAAATCTCCTGCTGACCTAGTAAAAATTACACAATTGGGCTGTTAATAGGGGAAAGTCAACAGAGGACAGTTGAAAGGGCTCTCCCATTCAGACAGGAATGGAGAGAAGCGGCACAATGAAAAAAAAATTCAACTGGAATGCTAAGTAACCAAGAAATCATCAGAAAAGTTTTTGAAAATTAAAAAGTCTCTGGAAGTTTTCCAAAGACCTACTTAGTTCTAAAATGTCCTCCAACTGGGTAAATGTCTCTGGGTGAGAAAAAAACCTGCTTATAATGGATACCTAATAGAATCAGAAGAGAACTTTGCAAAGGGCTTCTGACAATGATTGCATATTTATGCTCAAGGTGAAAGAGCAAGGCTGAGGTCTGGAAAGGTACCTTTCAATAATTAATTCCCTGTCGCATCTACAAAACCAAAAAATCATCAAGAGTCTCCTTCTAAAAACTGCCTAACCCCTCTCTTCTTAGTCTGCTTTGAAATTCCTCATCAACTTGAAATACATGAAATCTGTGAACTTAACCACTCTATTGAATGGTCTTTAAAGTCCTGCCGGATTGGCTTGTTTTAATATGAAAATCATTATTTTGACTAAAGGATTCATCTTAGAGACAAATACTTAGAAAGGGGAGGACACGGAGCTGGGTACTGGAGACACAGAGAGAAATAAGACAAAAACCCTGTTCTCAAGGACCAACACAGCCAGACCCAAAAACAAACTACAATTCAGGCTAATCGATGTAGTAATAAAAGTTTGCGCAGTGTTCCAGAGAAGCCCAGAGGGGGAAGAGTACCCAGGTGGGGGTGTGTGGGGGGAGAGAGGAAGGTGGTCAAGGAGGTGCTCAGGGAGGTATAGAAGACAAAAACAGGACTCTGGTGGGGCCAGGGAGGATGTGCCGCGTGGAGGAACTCGACAAGCTGTGTCTGAGAGGGAGACCTAGAATTCTGTTGGGGGCGGAGAAAGAGAAAGGGGGAGTCATGGGCAGCAGGTGGTTAATACATGATTCATTGATCCCACAGCCACCAGGACAGCCATCATCACTGTTGACACCAGTACCTAACAGAGACTCCAAAGCGGAAAAGGATGGGCACCCGCCTGTGGTTACTGAGTAAATCGAATTCAAACCCAGGCTTGATGCCAAAGCCCTCAGCCTGACTGAGACCTGGGAGTTCTTGTCACCTGGCCACCTCCTGAGGGGATGGACACGGGCTGGGTCGGGGCTCCTGACCAATCTGACCACAGGGGTGCTGGCAGCGATGGGTCTGGTTCTCAGGAGATTTTTCAAGAAAATTCAATCCTGGAGGTGGAATCCTTTCAGCTTTTCTTTCTATTATAGGAATGTTTAGAATTCGGGGGTGGGGTGCAGACGAACACTCCCGGGCACCTCACTCTGGACAACAGGTCCTGAGGATGAGGAACTCGAGTGGCCCCAGTGCTCTGGAAGGAACAGCCCCGAGGCTTCCACGGTGGCTGGGGACGCGTCTGACATCAGCTTTATCCCCCGGAGGCATCCGTGGAGGACGTGAAGAACCCCAGACTCGGAAGTGCAGCATCTTGCCCACGCTCACCGTCAAGGGGCATATCGCACACACAGAGAGAACATATTCTGACACGAAAATGGCACAACTTCAACGTCCCATTCAAGGGCACCTGAACAGTAACAACCAACAAGCAGCAAGGACCTCTCAGCAAGGGACAAGTGTCACTGCTGGCACAAAGGGGGATTTAAGACCTTGTAAGAAAATCTGAAAAGATGACGGGGATGATTTGCACTGTCAATCAATTCTAATTACTGTGCTTGAAGGAAATGTCCCCACATCCTCTGTGTTCCCCCCACCCACGGCGGAATATCCATGGGGCCCTGCTGAGACACTTGCAGAGCACAGGGACAAACTGACCCTGCCCAGAGGGCCCTCATCTAGACTTCCTTACTGTGTGGAACAATATGGCATTCTGTTCTGGGAGCTTCCATTGAAGAACAAACACCATTCAGTTACCAGCAAAGCCCCAGTGCAGGGCATTGGTTCCCAAAGAATTAGATGGTGCCACTGCTTTCTGGTATAGAGGTGGCATTTGGACAGATGGATGGAGATTGACAAGGAAGTCTAAGACGGTTTCTTTGGGGGGAAAAAAGTCTATTTATTTTGGTAAAGTTAGACAACTGGAAAAGTTCCACAAAGAAAAATCCTAAATTAATATGGATTTATTACTGGACAGAAGCGCTGTGGGTCTCTTTCTTTTGAGGCTTAATCGATGGCATCCTAGAAACACCAACACAAATGGATACCCAGAGACACGACTTCAGACAGTTCACTAAAAGAAAGAGAAGCTACATCACGATTGACTTTGAATGTCAATATATTTAAAAGGAAACCAGGGTAAATTTCTGATGACTACTGCAAAAATGATGGCACATTCTCTCTCTTCTTACATTTTCTTTTTTTTTTTCTTTCCTTTTCCTTGGTTTTGTTAGTTTTTTTTNGTTTTTTTTTTTTTTTTTTTTTTTTTTTTTGGACAGACAATGAAACAGTATTATGGGAAGCCAGTCTTTAATAAATGAGGACTCCTGGAAGTCCTCAATTTTCTAAAGTGGTACCCCAGGGGCTTGGAACAGAAATGCAAAACCCACAGTACTTATTTCATCTCGGTAAGGTGCTTACCTTGGGAGAACTTTAGCGTACTGGATTTTCTAAAAGGCGTAAGGAAAACTCATGTAGCTTTTCAGACCACCACACCATAGGATATCATTAAAGGAGAGTATGCCTTGAGGAATCATCAGTGTGTACTGAGAGAGGAGAGGAGAAAATGAGAGAGAGAGACAAGAAGAAATGAAGGAGAAATAAAGAGCAGCGAGAAAAAGGCAAGCGGAAAAGGAGAGAGGCGGGAGAGGGCCCCACTGTTAGAGGAGGGGGACAATTTCTCAACACCGGCATCTGCTATATGAATGTGCAGCAAGAGCGGGAGACCACAGGTGGGTGTGCAGATGCCCGTGCAAAAAGGCATTCCGGAACTGTACCTGTACTCCAGCGGGCACCTTTCACTTATCTTCTAGATCTCTGAGCAGTTCAGCAGTTAGATGGGAATAGTTTCATTTTCCTGCACTTCAGCTGTTGAACTTTATTCATCAATTCACTTAATACTTCTGCTTTTAGATATTTCAATAAACCCTTTATTATTTTCATTTTTTAGTATTTTTCTTTTGGGGGGTGGTGTGATTGGCACAAAAATCTTTTCTCATGTTCTATCTTACACTAAATGTGAAGTAAGTCTGGTGTCCCAAACGGAGCTGGGTCATTAGCTGCTCCGGTCTCCATCAGCCATTGGTGAAATGAAATTCAAACGTGAAGACTCCAAAGGAGCCACGCGTGTTGACAAAAGAAGAAAGAGAAACCTAATTTGTGATTTGTCGGTTTCTCTTCCTGGTCGCAATCACCTTTTGGTGATTACTCTTAACAAGAGTAAGCTGTAGGAAGAAGCTGTATGTAACAACAGCTTACAAAGTGACACCAAGGGGCGCCTGGGTGGCTCAGTGGGATAAGCGACCCCAGCTCTTGGTTTTGGCTCAGGTGATGATGTCAGGGTCGTGAAATCAGGCTCCAGGCTGGGTGTAGAGCCCGCTTAAGATTCTCTCTCTCCTTCTCCCTCTGCCCCACCCCCTCCCTCTCAAAAAAAAAAAAAAACTGACACAAAAAGTAGTTTCCCTTAAAAACTTGGCCATCTCATAAATTACACATCACACTGTAAGAGAAAAGGAAGGGGGGGGAGCCACCACTCCTCTTCTGGAAAAGAGTTGAAACTGTAAAATTTGAATTTAATTCATAAAACTTCAATAACATCTTTGTGATACCAAAACCTGAAACCATTTGGGGCTTATGAAGACCACATCCCAAACTGGTCAGTTAGCTTTCCTCATCTGCTGTACTGGCCGATTTTAGGATTCCTTTGAGATTCAAGCAGCTGCAGAAGCCATGCCAGCGCTCCAGGCCGAGCATAGAATGGACCAGAGCTGTGTCCCCAGCCTAGGGAGCTCTCCATTCTTCCCGTTCATGTAAGCTGGCTCTCTGTGCAAAAAAAAAAAATATCTTGGTGGCCTCTAGGTGTGGAAGGGCCTGGTTTGGGAAGAGAGAGCAGAACAATGCAGGAGCCAAAGTGCTGTGCAGAAGGAAAGCAGAAGAATTAGACTTTTCTTGTGTAGCCTGAGAGGGGAGTAGGAGACCAGAAGAAGAAGGAAGGGATGGAAGAGACTACGGAGGAACTAAGGAAGGAGGTGGCAAGCGAGGGCCCACCAACAAACCCCCTGCAGGCAGCGAATGGCCAATACGTGGGCACGGAGGAAGCTGATGCGGCAGACCCTTGAACACCACGGGTTTGAGCTGCATGGGCCCACTTAGAGGCTGACTGTTCCCAATAAACACAGTGCAGCACTCCGAAAGTATTTTCTCTTCCTTATGATTTTAATAACATTTCCCCCCAGCTTACTTTGTTGTAAGAATACAGTTCATAACACATGTAGCAGAGAAACTATCTGTTAATTGACTGTTTATGTTATCAGTAAGGCTTCCAGTCAACAGCTGCTATTAGTAGTAAGTTTTGGGGAGTCCAAAGTTATATGAAGATCTGACTGTGCAGGTGGGGTGTCAGCATCCCCGAACCCTGTGCTCCTCAAGGGTCAGTTATCGCTTAGCTTGGTCTATACGGCAACTTCTTCCTCTTGGCGAATGAGGTCTGCTCTGCACAACTGCCTTGTGTTGGGGCTGCTTTAGGGAAAGAGAGAGGGTGGGTGCTGGGGCTGAGGTGGTCAAGAGGCAAGGGGACTAAGCACAGAAACCAAGTGGGATCTAGAAGCAGGGACAGCCAAGAGCTGACTGCACTGTGGATGACACCCAGAGGACTTCTGGTTACCTGGAACGGGGGCTTCTCAGCATCCTATAAGGAGTGGCCCTGGTGTCATTTTAGTCTAACTATGAAGGGAAGGGCCACTCCCTAAAGCACCAGGTCGTGGGGATACCCAGGCCCCAGGCATCTGGGCTCTAGGACCGAAAGGAGGGGAAGTATTTTAGAGGGCATGTCAGGGTTGCTGCTTCCACCCAGAAGAGCCCCAGATGCAGACCTGCCACTTGTCTCCACGGCAACAGTACCGTAAGCACGTTAGTGAAGAATGGGAGACGGGACGCTCGGCATCCATGCGGGGCTCGCCCCAGATGTCATCACTGCAAACTCACCTGGAGGGAGAAGGCTCGCAGGGCGGGAATGGGGATCAGTGCAGCCATAAAGAAGGCTGTGACATTGCTGATGGACGTGAGGGCCACACTGGCTCCCGTGCGCTTGAGGCATTCTCCAGTCCTGTCCTGAGGACGAGAAACCACAGTGCTGAGAACTGCACAGCACAGGGTCCCCCCAGATCACAGATCGTGCCAGTAGTTCAAATACACAACAGTGAGACAATGGGTAGTTTATCACGCTGACATCACGGTCTAAGAAAGGGCTCTCTGCCCACCCCCTGACACTGGCATTGAACACATTTTCACGACTATCCCCACAGTCCTGCTACCCCCACGACGATCCCCATTGTTCCTGGCTACCACATCCAAAGCACAGAGCTGCAAGACAATGATGGGAGTAAATTTTTAAGATGAAAAAGGTGTGTGTTGGGAGGATAGGACAGATGGGGACAAAGTGCCAAAAAAACCCGACAAAAAAACTCAGAAAAGAAAATATGGGCTTTGGAATAAGTGTTCTGAGATCCTTCTGATTTCTTTTACATATTTAGAGCCAGTAACATGTCATTGACTTGGGACTAAAATATTTACTAGGCCAGATTAAAGAAAATTAAAGGAGAAATACTCAAGAACAGAACAGATTTGGGCTGGCCCCAAAGCTTTCTTCTCTTGTTTTTCTATTACCTCAAAAGGGATTCTTTTATTCTGTCCTGTTTCACTAAATGCATGTGCCAGAAGGAAAACATCGTCCACACCAACGCCAAGAGCGAGAAATGGCAAAACCTGCAGCGAACACAAAGGGCAGCACATTAGACACGGAAAGTCCACTTCGGATCATTCTAGAGCCATTGAGAACACTGCCCCTAGCAGCTACCCCAAGGATAGCTTACGTTAGCTCACTGTGAAGAATCTAGTTCCAAGGGTTAAAAATTCCCCAGATCTAGCCGTTTTAGCTCATAGGAGGCCTTGTCCATTTCTATTTTTAAGCTCCACCATTTTTTTTAAGCCTATAAATGAGAAGGAAGCTAACTCATCAAAAGCACTGGTTCTCAGAGCATGATCCCTGGAGCGGCATCATGGAGAACTGGTAATTAGAAGCTCTGGGGGCGGGACCAGCCGTCGGAGGTGTCAGCAGCCCTCCAGGTGACTCTACTGCCCACTCAAGTTTGAGAACCGTGGCACTGATGAATGGTCTTCACTGCACTGGTAAGTGAAGCGTCTCTACCATCACCAAGCCCGTGCAGACCTTCCACCCACTGCCAAGCACTCCACTTTGAGACAATACCCCCCCCCCAAGTGTGATATCCTGGTGGCTAAGGCTGGAAGACCCTGTAGGTGACACGGACACGTAGGAGGTCGCTGGGCCAAGCCTGGGGAGGGGTGTTTGTCAAACAGTGGATGGATGTCTCCTTTAGTACCTGAGTTGTTGCAGCGTTAAAGGAAATCCCGATCAATGAGCACAGGCCCAATCCTGCAGCCACTGACAGTGCAACCAACAGGACGCCAGCCAGCCCCACGGCACCCTGGGACTTGGAGCAGTCCCAGCGCAGCATGGTTAAACAGGCATAGGCAAGCTGCGAGCAGAACAACCGGGTGGGGGCAGGTGAAGGAATGAGGAGGGGGAAACAGGGAGGGGGAGACACAAAACAAAAGCCAAACATTAGAATGTGTAAGGATTCTAATGTTTTCCCCCACCCATCACCCCAATCAAAAGGTAGAACTTATTAAATCCAACAACAACAACAATTTACATTACAGACATCACACGAAATGATACGAGTCAAAGATGGGCAAACCGCAAATGGGAGAAAATGCTTTACACGACCACTTTTAAAATCGTTATGAAGCCGAGCTCTCTGTCTCTTGGATGCATGTGTGTGTTAAGAGCAGTTAAAAAGCAGGAGCGGTCATGGAAAGATAAAAACTAAAAACCAAACCAACTCCCCCTTACCCCATCCCCCCAGGAGAACTGAACTGAACTGTTACCATCAGTAGGTAGCCGCTGGCCACTCGGATGACACTGACATCAGAGAAGGACTTCAGGATGTCGTCCAGGGTCGTTGTGGTAAAGGAAAGCACCTTCTGAGTGGAGTTCGGAGCGACACTTTGATGAACCACCTGTGGTCACAACATAAAGTCCCAAATGGAATGAAAGCTTCAACGGGCTTCAATAGCACAGTCCTCGGGGGACGTGTCCCCTCCAGTCAACCCTCACTTTTTTCTAACGCACTAAAAAGAGTTCCACCTGATTCAGGTTTCAACTTGGTCTGATGCAAAATGGCCCGGGCCCAGGACAGCGAAGGCCACTGCGCATCAGGTGAGAATGCAGTGCCTCGGCAAGCCGGCGTCATTATGCCCACGGCGTCTCCACGCACCCTGTCCCGAACACTGCCCTTCTTCTCTCCACGACTCTACAACAGATCTGCGGTCCCACCGGCTCCCCCCAGGCCAGAACAACTCATTCTTGTGGCCACTCCTCCCCCTTCGTTTGCTGGCCACTTTTAAAAGGTCACATGCAGCTCAGTAGAGGTCACAGCTTGGGAAACAAAGGCCAGCTCCTGTCACGTGACCTAACCAAGGGGCCTGCAGCTGTGAACAGATTCTATGCTTTGCTAATGTTTTCCAGACACTTTTTCTTGCTAACCCAGTGTTTTTTTAAACACTGTTACGCCTTTGCTCTGGAGTTCACAGTTTGTTACTCGAAACATCTCAGGCGTCCCAATTAGAATTAGCCATCACCTAGACATGAAGGTTTTCCATAGCTAGGAAAGGAAAAAAGTTTTCACCCTACCAGGTCCCCAAAATGACAATTTGTTTTGAAAATAGATTCTAATGAAAAAAAAAAAAAAAGTTTTAAAACATAGTAACAACGAAGTACGTAGTAACTTAGGGGTTTGTACCCAGAATCAAAGGTGGGTGTCGGAATGCCGCCGATTTACCTCTACGTACGTCCTCTGCCAGGCCTCCAGGATGGCCGCTGCCTTGTCCTCGTTCCAGTTGATGTGTGAGACATACTCGTACCCCTTGAAGTGCTCGTACATTTGCTTGGGCGTCATTAACTGAAACATGGTCTGCAGGGCGTGGGCACTGTGACAGGGTGGCAAAGACATGACATCAGCATTCCCAGAAGTTGTTCTCACTGCTTAAAATCCCGAACGCGCACCCCACCCACCTCACTCTCGACTATTCTCTCCTTGTACGTGAGCACATGTTTCCATTAAACGGGACCTGGGTGGTTATTTTATTTAATAGATGGATGTACCATATTAAAGGTGTAACCTTACACACCTTTTACAGATAAACCCCAAAATTAAATTAATAAGCAATTTCCTTTCTCAGTTTCTATTCAGTGAAACAGGAAGGGTAGGGGAGTAGATAGCTTGACCAGATACGCTGGGCTCGGCACTGCGCGCTCGCCTGTGCAGAAATCCCAGCCGACGGCTCTCCCGAGGGAGATCTCAGACGGAGAGCCTGACACTTGACCGAGCGGAGTCGCAAGTCCACCGCGCAGAGGAGAATTCTCGTTCGGCCGTCAGGTGTTGGTCAGCTTAGCTCATACCACGGCACCCTACTTGCTATGACCACTGTTGTCGGCCTGCGTTACACTTGCCCCCATTTTCTACATAATAGATCTTCTAAAATCCTGCAGTCACTAACTACGGTCCCGATGAAAACAACAAATCCCCTCTTGAAAAATTCCCCACAAGGTGGTTTTCCAAGCTGGTCTGGTCCACTAATATTTCCTAATATTCGATTACACCAGACGGCTAGCTAGGATAACAGCTAAGTATTAGTACAAGTGCACTTGCAGACAGAAGGAGGGAAGTGGTTTCTGAGGAAAGGACAAGAATAGATGGCTTGGATTTTCCCTCCATGTGCTGGATTACCTGACCAGCTTCCCAGTGCTGTTCTTGACCGTGCCACCCACAATCAGCTCCTCCTGCCAGTGCATATACTTCCTGGATAATCCGTGGCATCCACCACTCAAAACAAGGGCCACATCAAGAGGCTAAAATAGAAAGACAGCCACATAATTACGGGAATTAGTAGGCAGGTCACATGCCTTGTTAAAATCCAGAGCATTAAGGGCTTGTTTGTTTCAGAGAGAACATTAATAACAAGGCTAATGAGAGGCGTATGGCAAATCTTACAGCAAAATTTAGCTCTACAAACAAACTTAGCTCCATAGACAAAAAAAGGTCGTTGAGAATCACATCTTAAAAATGAAAATAATAGGACTAGGAATGAGGGGGAGACACCAAGCTTTTCTCTCAGCCCCCAGGAGAAGAATCCATGACTGTACTCACTTTGGTTGCGTTTTTGTTGGGGGCTGTGGCGGGGCAGTCTGGATCAGCCGGGTTGAGGCAGGGCCGGTCCATGTAACCATGACCAACTTCGGCCTTATTCAGCATTTCCTCCCAGCTGTCCACTTGATAGTTTATTTTCTTTAACTCTTCCAGGAATTCCAAAGGGTCAAAGTTTGTCCACTGCAAAGGAGGCTTACCTCTGTGAAAGAAATTAGGAGGCGAGACCATGAAAAGAGGCCTTTCCAAGTCCCCGAGCCTAAGCAGGTCCTATACACTGCGTCCCAGTCACACGAGGCTCGGGAGCCCGCACAGAAAACAAGCGCTCCTTTCCCGGGGATCTGTATGCACCCCCGTGTCAGGAAAATACTTCATGAATGGAAATGGCCCGCAGAGAGCTTGTGCATTAATGAAGAGATCAAAGACTCGTTACCGGCTGGTATGTCATCTTTAATACCTGAAATCAAAATTTGCTGAAGGGTGCTTCTAAGCAGAAGACGGAGATCCAAAATTAAGGGGGGAGGGAGGGGAAAGAAGAGGGAATCACCACGCCAAATTAGCACTTGCCAGCCTAATAAATGCTTTGTAAATGTCATCAATCAAAATATTTGATCTCCATTACCTTCGATAATCCCATACGTATGAGCTCTCTCTGACAGCCCGGCCATCGACCCCGCAAGCCCCTGCTGCCTCTGCCATCACCACCATCAAGGCCACTTCCCCCCACACTCACTTTTGAATTTGTGCTGTTGACAGGCCAGAAAGGCTTTTGGCTGCCTGTTATGTGGTTCAAACCACACTGTAGCTGCTTAACCAGGCTGAAGTCATTATTCAGACTCTCCCAACCAGAAAACACAAAACCCCTTATTTCCCATCTAAAACTGTACACCGAGGGTCAGGGTATGGCCACTGCAAATTGCTTCTGCAGATATGTGTAAGCTAGGACAGAAACAATAACCCAAGCACGAACTCTTGCATAATTAACTGAAAACGTCTATACTGATTACTAATTATTCCTTAAATGATGCGGTGTCTATAATATCTGACTGCTAAACTGTGAAGCATCCTCTACCATGGCCTTCAAGGACAGTGGATTTCCCGCTTAAGTGTCATTAATGTGATCCAAAGAAAGGTTTGTATCTTACTCTGCAGGAGGACCTTGAGCTTTAACTCACTATATTTAATTCTGACATGTACGCACTAATAAATTCTCTCTCCTTAGAAAATAACTCAAACCTACGGCAGTGCTTGGTCAGCAAAACTGTACACATTTCATTAAAGAGTTAAAAATCATACATAGGCTGAAAGAATTTGCATTTTATTTGCATATAAATAGATTGGTAAAAGTGAATGAAATTTAATGGTGCCTTCAGAACTTTTTTTTGAAAGGAGGAAAAACATTCTGCTGTCGTCCCCTCTCCCCCAACTATTCACTCAAAAAATGCCCATGGAATTTCAATGTTTTTATTTCTTGTTCAAAACTGAAAAAGAATAAACAATGATAAGTAGCATCCAAAACATTCTAAAGTTTAGAAATCACAGACATCAGAACACAAGATCACACACTTACAGAAGGTATGCTGTCCCAGACTGTAACTTTGCCCCTTCCCAGAAGCAGTCCAAAGGTGTAATAATTAAACAAGGGTAAAGATATTCTATTATCTGTCAAAGTTAAAAAGAACAAGCCACATGTTAGGCTAATGCATATCATGGAGGAATTTTTGAGAATTTCTTGCAAAAAAAAAAAAAAAGAAAGAAAGAAAATATACCTGATCCATGTAACCTGTTTCTGTGATAAGTTCTCCAGATTTGTAACACAAATGTTCCAATTTCCACTGCCTAGTAAAATAGAAAGCAGAGACAAATATTCTCATTGCGTAAGGAAATCAGTGCAAAATCGGAAGTATAGGACATATAGTGAGAACTGCAATTTCTATCACTTTTAAGTATCTGTCAAAACGAGCACAACTTTTGCCAACTAAAGACTCAACAAGCTTGCTTTAATGAATAGATAATACTCAATTGTAATTAACATGTGGGTATTTATGTAAATGAATGCTACCAAAGTACTTGAAAAGTCTTGTTTCCTTAAGTGTTCTCCCAATAATCTTGTTTACACCATTAATCTGCTTTTCTACATACATTGAACAACTTCAGAGAAGATAATTCAGAGTTGAATTATCACAAATTTAAAATAAGTGGAGACTAATTAGTAAGGTTTATAATATATTAACATATATTCAGGTGGGAAAATACTACTTTTTTTTTTTACTGGCAGTTAATGTCCTTATTAACAGATAGTGTTCAAAATGAATTCTACTCTCAACCATGAATGCTGTAAACAACAGTGCCAGGTAGACAGATTTCCTACTTTACAGTCTTTTATTCTTGTTCTATAGAAATGATATTAAATATATGATCAACAATTAGCTCTATTATCTATCACCTATCTACTATTACAGAGTTCCGTCATCTCTAGAAAAATGCTCTGTAAGCCCATGACTTTCCAAGTGTATCAGGGAGATACACTTAACTTGAAAAATGAGGAAATTTGAAAAGGGCGGGGATGGGAAAACCAGGAGAAGGAAAAAAAATGTTTTTAAGGCTCTCTAAACTGCTCTATTTTATTGGTCAGCCTTTTTTTTTGTATTGGTCACCCAAAGGAATGTTCTGGACTTAGCCTATGTCCCTGTGGAACCTTCACATCTATCCCTCAGAGTCCCCAATGAAATGCCACCCCTTCCCACTAGGCTTTTTTTGCCCAGTGCTACAGAAAATCACCACTTTCTCCTGAATTCCAGGGCTCTGCTGGTCCAAGCTGCTTGACACCTGGAGCACCTGGGCCGAGGAGTGCCTGTGGCTTTGTATGTGCCCATCTGTACTGATGTCTTCCCTCTTCCTAACTAGACCGTCAGCTCCTGAGTGCAGGGCTCAAGTTATAAACCCATCCTTCCACCCACTCATCCACCCACCCACCCTTCTACTCGTGCATCTACGTATGTGTTCATACTGAATTCTGCGGTGCACTCATTTACACTTCCTTGAGAAGGGCATGGCTGTGCATTAGAAAAATCCCTGTCTTGGAGCCAGAAGAAAGGGTTTGAAACCTGGCTCTAATGTTTAATAACTGTATGAACTTGGACAAATGCTCTAATTGATCTGATTCCTGGTTTTCTCGCAAAAAATGAGATGGGTTGAACTAGATGTTCTTTAAAGCTCATTCCAATGCATAAATGTTCTCTGGTTCCATCTCAGATAAACAGTATGATTTTATGGTACAGACACATCTTCTCCTGAAGTGTGTAAGTGACAAGTCCCTTCAAGATAGGGTCCCATTATGTTAAAAATGGGTCAGCATGCTTACAGTGGCCCTGGAATGCCCATTTCCAGGTTTGTTACAGGGCCTCCACAAATTTTGCAAAACTGCACTGGGTAGTTGTTTCCTCTACAGAATGGGAGAGATGTGCTGATCGGAGCAAGGTGTGCTCGCTGGTCAAGTCTACCTGATGAAAATGCTAGAATATCTCCTTACGCTTTCCCTTTCATCCATTACACGTATCGCATTTTGTTCTCAGAACCTCCTGAGGTTGGGAGACCAGACGTAATCATGAGGAAACAAGAGCGTGTGACTCATGCTGGACCCTAGGGCTCTGTCTCCAGCGAGATGGGTCTTAGAGCCAATCCAGTTAAGACCATGGAGAGTGGTGGTTACTGTAGCAGGAACAAGGACAGATTTTCCTTTTATTCTCTACCCTCATTCTCCCTGGCCTCTGAATATGTCTACAGTGCCACTTACTCACTTCTCCTGTGAAAAACTGTATCATCAACCACTCAGTTAAAAGGTGCTTCAGAGGGGATGCCTGGATGGCTCAGTCAGTTAAGTGTCCGACTCTTGGTTTTGGCTCAAGTCATGATCTCATGGGTTGTGGGACTGAGCCCTCCATTAGGCTCCACGCTCAGCGTGGAGTCTGCTTGGGATTCTCTGTCTCTCCCTCTCCCTCTGCCCCTACCCCCAGCTTGTACTCTCTCTCTAAAATAAATTAAAAAATTAAAAAAAAAAAAAGAGGTGCTTAAAAAGCCTTGGTGAGGGACAAGATGGGATTAGATAAATGCCAACTCAGTGGTTCCCTGAAAACAGGGTTTAGTGGTAGTCATCTCAATAGTTCAGGGAGAAGACCCAGTTCAAATTTACAATCTAGGCAGTTAGTCACACCAACAGACCCCAAGTGCCCACCCTGATCGAAACGCTGGGGTGCAAGGACGGACAAGAGATGTGGTCCCTGCCCCGAACAACTCACTGTTGAAATAGAAAAGAAAAAAGGCTGTCAGTTTTGATCTGAACTCTTGTATGTTTTTACTATACCCACAGCATTGTTAAATTAGCTGTGAAGCTAAAGGGTGATATTTTGTGAAGCTGTGTATGATTCCTGTCAGTAAGAATTCACCAGAGTGGCTCAACTTGCTATATGCTTTGTAACACAGACCAACTGTCGATACCTGTGGGAGATGCAAAGTAATAAGAAGTAAGTTCTGCCTTCCTCTTTTCCCATTCTTTTTAAGTTGACTAAAGGCAATTCCAATTGTAAATGCTCCAAAAATATCTTAAGCACTGAAACACCTTCAGAATGGGTGTATACCCCCCAAATGGCTGCCTGAAGGATCATGCTCATTTTGGGTATATAGTGCCAAGACACTTACTGAAAATACATTATCATGTATTTGATTCGTTACCAAACTCTAGAAACAAATATCAAGATTTTTTTTTTTAAATCACTTCATTACAAAACTATTTGAACTAACACTTAAGCATATTTCCAGGGCAACCTAACTTACTAAAACCAGCAGCTTCTTCCACCAACTCACCTGTTATACATATATACATGGACTCGGCTGGCCTGGAGTGCTGAGTCCAGGTGTTGTCGGAGAGCTTCCGTGGTCAGGACGTTAGCACCTTCTTCTTTCGGGGTCTGAATCATGAGTTGAGGATTAAACATAGCCTCTTCTCCAATCTTCTGGCGAGTATAATTTAATTCACGACTTACTCGTCCACCAACTGACAAACATGTACAGGTTTCAATTAGAACAGCAACATCCCCAGAAATTCACGTTCTGTTATCTCACTAAGGGCAGGATGCATGATAAACGATCTCTGGTCATCAAAACGTATGGCTGATGTTTGGGGGGGGGGTTTAACATTCACTTTATTATTATGGGCAATGTTCATTTCATCAACAGAAAATATATAAAATATTCACTAAACCCACGAACAACTGTCCTGCCCGTTGCATATGCAAACCTAATGCCTACGGGCTTTGAGCGCCTTCTAACTAATACACCATATGTATAAAGGGGGAGGGGGAAGGAAAACTTGAGACACCTTTTCCTTGCAGACCAGACCAAATACCCCTGTTACAATTTCTTTCACTTGTGTAAACAGTGTGGCCCTGCAGCACAGTTCAAGATAAATGGCTTCAATTTACACTCTTCTCCTAAATAATCTAGCAAAGGTAACAAGGAAATGTTTCTCCCTGTTGAAAAAGAAACAAGGAAAGGTGGCAAACGTGTGTTCAGCACAAAACTTGCCAGGAGAAGATAAATAATGTGATTCATATCAGATGTACTTGAGAGTAAGCAAATCTATCAGCCATGGCCCGGGAGGCCCGTCTCTGGGTCCTGGCTGCATAAGACTCACCTGGTCAGCACCCTGGAAACACAAGTTCCAGGTTCTGAGCTGCCTGTGAGCAGGCAGCCTGTGTTTCAGGAGCTCCCCACATGATTCTGAACCTGCTGCTGAGGCCAGGGCCCCCACCCAGTACCAACCAGCTCTCCAGCAGGCTGGCCACAGGTCAGGGCAACAAGGCACAAGGCACACTGCTACAGCAAACTGCTTTTTTGTCTTCTTTCTCAGGTCCTACATTATATTTCAATTATGGTTTTAGAATGAGCCAAGCTCAGAATGCTGCCACCTGGCTGGGAGGTATGGGGGCGATGAGGGTCAGGTGAGGTTCAGTGGGGTGGAGTCCGGAGCCGACCACCAAGAAAGAATTCTTGAGGTGTCTTTGGTGCAAAATTGGTGGTTTATTAAAGCACGGGGACAGGACCCGTGGGCAGAAAGAGGTGCTGCCCCAGGGTTGTGAGGAATGGCCTATTTTATACCCTCAAGTGGGGAGGGGGCTAGCTTCCCAACAGGGTAGCTGTGTGGGGATACGGTTGACAAGAGGGTGCTTCGATCCAATAGGGTCACAGGGAAGGGGCTGTTCAGGAAGGGGCCAGGAGGCAAGCAGAGAGAGACTCTAGAACAGCTCCCCCCACCCTTCTCCCCCTCCGTACACACATACTCTAAGGCTAGCTGATGACTGAACAGTGAGTCTGAATAGTTCCTGAAGTCCCTGGTAAGTTGCATGTTTACTGAAATACAGGCCTTCAGCTGCAGTGCAGAAAAGACCCTTCAACAATCATCCTCAGCTTTCCCACGAGGAGGAATCCTTTTTCTTCAAATTTAGTATTCAAGGACATAAACATTTGGTTTGGGCAAGTAAGTAAGTACTGGGAACAGTGGGTTGTTTAGTTCTCTTGGCATATTTTATAAACAAGGGGGCAGGCTAAAAAGCAAATAATGCCCTCATTAGGAAAGCTAGTCCAGATTCACAGACTGGCAGGATCATCTGGGCAGGTCCATGCAGATGGCCAAGGCCACTGCAGAATACTGTGAGGTGAGGCCCAACATACTGTGGGGTGTGTCAAAGAGGAGGAGAAACGGTGGGGGGCGGGCAAGGGGGGCAGAGAGGGGGAAATTATCAATCGGTTACAAAAAGTATTATGACTCCTTGTGCAGAAAACTTTGACAGATGCCCTGGGGAATTGCTGAGGGCCCTGAGACCAATCTGGAGTTAAAGAAAGACCACAGGAAAACATAGGAAACTTACAACAAAGGATAAATTTACATGAAGTCACAGGCCTTTTCAGGACGCCCTTCTAAAGCTGCCTGCAGGCAGGGTCTGGCTCCTTCTGGCAGGAATCACAATGCATTATTTCAACCAATTAACTAGTGAACTGAATTAGACTCAATCCACATTCTCTGGAGATAAAAGGGCTGTTTGAGGCTAAAAAGCCAATTATTAGTCCAGAGGTCACTTCTGAAAAGCTACAGAGCTCCAAGCCAAGGAGCTCCAAATAGCCTTTTTGGGAAAAAAGCTGAACTCCTTTTTTTCTGGCTCTATGACATGAATACTCCACACCTATAAATCACTTGTATTTCCTCCCGCTCCTCAAGCATTGGCAGAGCACGTGATCCCTCCTTCTGCTTACAAAGTCCTACTTCCTTTTATCTTTCCTGAAGCTTAAGACTTCAGGTGAATTAAAACCATGAGGTGGGACCACAGACACCCCCACCCTCCTCTCCCCTGCCTTAGAGCAGCTGCCTGTGACTATAACCAGAAAAGGTGAAGACCCAAGAGAGGAGTGCCTACAAAAATAAAGATCACCTACAAGGTTCATGCTCCTGAAAAGAACTTTCTACACTCTTGCAGACCAACCTCACAACAGATCAATTATTTTATTACAGGGGTTTTCAGAAAGGATGCTATTTCCTACAAGATATGAAATGTACCTCAGGGGCTTTACAGTGTCACTTTTTAGACGGTTTAAGATGTATATTTAAGTAAATGGATGTATTCTAATAAAGGGGTGTGTTTGTCACGTCTCTGGAATTGAAAGTCTTTTTGTTCGTTCATCTCTTTGCTCTAGAGATAAATTTAATATTTTGCTAACATGACAACCAGTTTGAACCAACACAAGACTATCATCATAGGTAAAGCAATGAGAGTCGACCCTGAATTCTAAAGTGTCCTCAATCACCTAAGCTGTCTCCTACCTTGAGTACTGTTAAATTCGACTTCTTTTTCCATACTACTTGGCTATATTTTATTTAACATTTCATCTTATATTTAACCAAATATGAATGTTTTTGCAAAATTATTCAGTAACTTTAAAAAAGTTTAACATCCACTTTACTTGACAAATAGCCGTAACATGATTCATGCATCTGGCGAGCCTATGAAGGTGCCTGTTGTGTGCTGAACAGTGGGGTGTTATGGTGGGTGAGACCAGCATGTTCTCTGCTCCAAAAGGCTCGCTGGCCAGTGAAGCACACAGGCAACAGACAAACACATCAATAAGCTAATCTCATGGCATGACAAGTGCCACAGAAGAAATAAAGATGGTGATGCCACGAGTCACTGGGAGGTGGGGAAGGGGGAAGCCCACTTCAAATGGAGTGGCCTAAATGGAAGTAACATTTAGGCTGCCTTTGAAGAGCTGGGGGAACAGTGCTGGGGCAGAGGAACCAGCAACCGTAAAGCCCTCCTGTTTGGCTTGCTACAGGAAGAGAAAGGAGGCCAGTGTGGCTGGAACTTGGTGAGACCATAATTATGTCATTCACTTGGTTGCGCTGGGAGACTTAGCTCCTTCTCGGGTGTACCTGTCATAAACTGCCCAGCATTCATACACTCTTACATCAGTATTCACCCACGGTGCTCTGGAACGAGCTACCAGAAACAGAAACCTCTCTGGACAGAGCCATTTTATGGACTCACTTGACATTTGCTACCCTAGCAAATGCTTATCCTAAATCACTACTGAGTGACAGCCCAGAGCTGTTCCTTATCTAGCCAATCTTCGTCATCAGGCGTCAGTGTGAAACTACACCAGTAAGGAAGCCCCACAGAACCTCGTTCAAGCGCCTGAAACTGCAGGTGCAGTCTGGGGGAAATGGTTTTTCCCCCTTCTGTCCCATTGTCAAGGTCAACGTCCTTCTTTATTATTTAAAAAATAATCTGTTCATGAAGTACTGCATGATTATTTTTGACTACTGAGCAGAATGAGCCATAATACTGAGTATTTGTGATGTAGGTACGTACAGGTATATACTGACACCTATGTGAGCAGCCACTATTGCTGTACGGCAGTTTATGGATAATATTTATCCATTTCCCTTTTTGGGGTTTATTGCTATTTCTTAATTTTTCTGCATGGAACTGGCACAATTAAAGACTTCCATGTGACAAAAGGAGAAAAATACGAAAGCTACTTGGTAGGGTTCTGAATGAAAAACAAGCTCAATGCAAAAATAACATGCATATTCCTCATATTCTGAAGTCCTTTTATATTCTCTTCCTTCTTCCAAATGCAACAACTTGTAACAATAAAATAACAACCAAACTCTTTGAAAAAGACTCATGAAAAATGTTAACTCAGGATCCTGGGACACAAAATAGCCTTTTAAATTTGTATATGTTTTCCATTTGCAAAGCCATTTCACATGCATTCTTTACTTATTTATAAACATTTTGCTCAGTGCTCCTCCCCCATCGGGCAAGCTGGACTGGACAGTCAGGTGATGAGAACCAGGATCAGAAGGGCTGGGTTCTGAGTCGCAGCTTTGAGACAAGTCCCTGACACAGTTGGGCCTCAGTAACCTTCTCTGTGAAATGGGATGAAAATGCTACTACTAACCTCATAAGGTGGTGTGAGTATTAACAACACGTGTGAAATTTCCCAAACCCTTAACCAGGAGCTGAGCAGGCATCCATTCATCTGGTCATTTATCACAGGACATGTAGCATCACCCTTACTTTACAGAAGAGGAAAAGCAGCTGCAGTTTGGGTGACTTGCCCAAGGTCACACAGCTGCTGGAGGGGGAATCGACCCTCAGCTGTGCGTCCAACTGCCCTGAGTCTCCTGAGCACTTGTTGAGGATATGACTCCAGGAGAGCCAAATTCCACACAGCAGACTATGTCAAGCTCACAGCAGAGCTTTCAGAATGCTCAAAAGTATTACACAGGACAAACAATTGGTATTTTTTATTTAAAGGACAACAACATTGTCTCCAGAGTGTTTACCGCCACCAAGGAAATAGTGGTTTCAGTAGAGTCCCAAGGGTGGCCGAGAACAGGCCCCCATTTTCCTTCTGGTCCCCAGAGAGGCCTGTCTTAGAGGAGGGCAGAAAGATGAGGGCACACAGAAAATAAGCTGTTTTATGCCTCTTTACCTGGGAATTCCCTAGAAATCTAAGGCTTAAACCAATTTTTCAAAAGAGGTGGGGTAAAAAGCATCACTTGTGCAAAGACGTTCTCGCGCAAGCTCCGCTGATCCTTTCCTCCCTAAGTCAAACCATCATGGCTTTCCAAGGTGAAGAAGGGCCGACACAGGTGGGAAACCATTCCACGCAGGCATCCATACCTCTGGGCCAATGCTATGCCAATCCACGGTAGACGAGAGACGCTCCCTTCGTGATGCTCTCTCACCGTGCACCATTCCTTAGCACGGCCTCTCTGCAGAGCTTAATAAACGCCTCAGCATTCATGCAAAAAGCTTTTAGCAAAAGCTGACTGTGATCCACATAAAGGTGATCGGAGGGGCCAAACGGAGTGCTGTTCCCAGTAAATTCCAAATCCTTTCAGGGAGGCACTGCCCGCTGCCCGCTTACCTCGGCACGCTAGGCGCATGCGCAAACTCAGCGTGTCAGAGGAATGAATGAAAGAACAGCTCCAATACAGAGCCTTGGGAACAGGCAGTCATCTGTATAAGATATTAATTCTTCCCAAAGCCTCAAAAAGTCAATCAGTCAAAACAAATGACCCTTTCAGCCTGAAAAGTACCCACTCAGAGTCCAATTAGGAAAATGGGGTCTGTGTATATGCAAGCCGAGCATTTGCATTTGATTAATCCCATGAATTATCTAACAGCCTCTAGAGAGATTTTTTTTCTTCCCCTTTAGTTACTTCAGGTCCTTCTTTCAATGTTGCGATTAGTTATTGTGAGGGTGAAAAACTACAAATCTCCAAAAGGGTGTAACTGCAAAATTATTAGCACCAGCTCATTTTCTAAACTGAAAAAAATGAAGATTCAGTAATTTGGGCAATTGGCTGAAAACTCCTGAGCTGTGAGTTTTAGTCACTCTTCCAGCCATCTCTTTTATTCATGACTAGCCAACTGCTGCTTAAGCTTCTGGGCTGTTTTTCTCCTCGTGGGATTGTGCCCTTGGGTGTTGCCATGGGAAAATGCTAGAATCAGATAGCCCAAAGAGAATTTGCCTTCATGAAGTAAGCCCAGGGAGTGAAAACCACAAAAACAAGACAAGAGCAGGACACATCCCCACACCTCCCCAGGGACAGCCTGGGGGGGGGGCCGGTAAGGAGGGCGGAACTTGGTAGAAGGGGTAACGGGCCTGAGCATGCGCCCGCCACAAGCCCCCACACCAGCTGTTTGTGGTGCCATCTGTTACCGCCCAGGCTGCTTTCTGAATGGCTTTCCCTGAAGCTGCCCGCTCACCCTGTCGGACACGATCAGGTCAGCCCAGCACTGTGCCCACCCTGGACCTGCCGCCTGCCACAGCTCCCCCCACCTGGTATTCTCTCCAGGGCCACCAGCTCCCAAGATGACCCTGCATCAGCTGGGAGACCCGTTCTTCCTCGGTCACTTGCTGCTGTGGCAAATGAGGGCTGCGGTCAACCCCACCAAAGACAGGCCGCACGACGTCACAGCCCCGGGGACTCAAGGATGTTCCTGGCGTCAGACGGGACGTAACAGAATGGAGCTCCACTCTATCTGTAACTGCGTACTTGCCCACTGTGAACTGTCCCAGGTCCTGCCATGATTTCACCTGAATGCTCAAGTTCACGAGTGAGTAGATGCAAACCCAAGTCCTGTCCTTCTGCAGGAGCTACGCAGACCTGGGAGGGTCTGACACAGAGCAGTGTGCTCAGTCAGAGGCAATGCTAGACCAAGAAGCAGAACCTGGGACCAAAGACAGTGTTGTAACCAAGTCCTAAGTTAAGGCCTCCTAAAGTCTTCATTAAAAAAACAAAAACCACACAACCCAACCACAACAACAAAAGCCAAGTGCTTGCACAGTGGTGGTGGGGCTCTCTACCCCAGCATTCGTACTGCTGAATTAACATTAGCCCCAGCTCCCTTCTCTCAGCTTCTGTGGGGCTGACATCACCTCTCTGCCCTGAACAGTTTCCTTGCCATTATCCAGCCTGGGCCTCTTTGCACTGGCCTCCTCCTTGAGCACGCACAGGGGAGAAGACAATGTGAGTCCCCACCTCCACAGGCAGCCTCTGGGGGCCCTGAGGAACATCACTCGGGCCTGCTTTATCTCCCACACCCTCACCAGGGGCTACTTTCAGGATTTTGTTGCCATCAGGATTAGCTGGATTAGGGGCTGATGCATAAGGACCCCCTAGTGCTGTGAGGAAGTTTCATCACCAGGTCAGCCTGGTGTGAACTATATTCTGTCACCACCACTACTCCTTATAGCCACCAAGTGAAAAAGGGGAGGGGACAGCAGAAGTGCTTTGAGTGCAAAATGCATGAACTGGGCACAGCTATAAATTCCCCTATCATGCATTTCCAAGGGTGTGGGCCGCTTAAGACCATCCTCCTTTCAAGCAAGAGCCCTACTGAAATGGGTCTGATAGTGGCGGTAAGTGGAGTGGTAGGCAGAGCTGCCCCAGAAAAACAACACAAAGAAACTTCCAGTCCTTTGCTAAAACCAGTCAAGCAATTTGGGAAGAGAGCTGTGCTGTTGGAACATTATATTATGGTCCTATCCCATGGTGGTGGTGGTGGGGGGTGTTTCCCATTTATCTGAAGGAAAACAATGTGGGCAGGAGTGGGGGGGGGTGGGCAGTAAGAGGATGGTGTGAAACAGAGGAACAACTCTTAGAGCCTTTTAAAAATTCAGTGACTAAAACTTTTCCTTCCAAGAAATCACTCGGCCCTTTTACCTACCCAAACCCGCATCCTGCCTGCCGCTCATGTGCACCCTGCATGAAGTAAACACAATTTCTAGAGCAAGCAACGGGATTTCTGCAAGTGTGCGTGAGTGCGTGCGTGCGTGCGTGTGTGTTTTATAGAACAGTCCCTCTTGCACAGAACTGGGCTGTTCCATCAAAGCCGTATCTGTTATATTTCTGTCTTTCTCTCCTGTTTGGCGTATTCACCACCAAGAGAAAAGGAGGTAAGCTTTGGCGGCCCTGACCTGCAGCTGGAACACAATACTTTCGCACAGCCCTGCCGACCCCTGACATAAATTTTACACCGCAGCTGGCATTTACACACTCAGCATTACCATATGTATGGCCGCTCGGTGCTAATTATGCTAATCGCCTGTCTAACTGGCGGCTGGGGAAAATGGTTGTATTTAGCACTCCAGTGCCTACCAATGCGGCTCACTGTGTGGCTGAGATGTACATTCAGACGGCCCTGAATGGCAAGATTCTTCCACGTTGCTGGCTACATTCAGGCCCCAGAAAAATTTATTCAAGTCAACTGGTTTCGGTCCGCAACAAAAAAGTTACGAGAAAAAAGTGAGTGTGTTCTTGCCCTAACATTCTGGATCTGCTTGCAAGCAAAATGATAAATCAATTGGTGTGGGAAACAAAAAGGGAGAGAGATTTCTTTTGGGAGCCATGTGAAACTGTAGCCTATTTAAAAAAAAAAAAAAAAAGGAAAAAAGGGTCATCCTATTCCCCAAATCTCTAGAAAGAGCAGTTAATAGATATTTAGCCCTAATCCCAATTCTCTCAAATTGCAGCCTTTGTTTGCAATTAAGCAAGGTATTAAACATGTGCAATTTTTTTTCTAGATCATGTATGGACTAAAATGATGGCACCATATTTATCATTTTTAAACTTACTGCAACAATGTATGAACCTCATGGGGAAAAAACAGGTAAGAGGAAAAAAATAATTTCTTAGGCAGCTAGGGAAAATTCTTTTATTATGCTCTCTTAGAAAACTTCTATTTAAAAAGACACTGTGTGATATTTACGTCTATTTTGTGAAGTTTTCTGGTTTCTCCCCTAAAGGAGCAAAGGAAATCAGGGAATGGGGGTGGGGAGATGGGAGAATTCAAAACAGAAAAAAAAAAAAGTGCTGGGGGAGGGGTAGAGCGTCAAGAAGCCTACATTTTCCTTAATCTCAAAATTCCCATTTTTACCATCACTGTTTCTAAAAGCAACGTTCTCAGGTCACTCTATAGTATGGATTTCTAAAATCGGGATAATATTATTGCAAGTTGTTTAAACAATTCCCCAAGTTCAAACTGAAACCCTATTTCCTCCTAACGCACAAAATACCTTCATATTAATTTGTTTAAACATCCTAAATTAGGTAGTCTAAGGACTGCTTAGTATTAGATTATTGGGATGTACAGATAATGTCTAGGCAGTTCAAGTTCCTCAAATCGCCTGCAGCACTGTAAAAACGTGTTTTACTGGAGGGGCAGCCCAAAGTGTCCAGTGACTCTCTTACCTCCAAATGACCATCATTAGTAGGCGCTTTACTAAAATCTAGAAACTGGGAGCAAACTGTTAGGCCATTTATTTTGCAAATATATCTTGGGCTGCCCCCTCCCCCATGCTATAAAACACCAGAGCAGCTTTGTGACCAATCTTAGGTTTAAGCACAGAAGGTGCACCAACCCAGCAGGCTTTCTCAGACCCAGGAGAGGGTGGTCAGAGAAGCTGGTCTCTCCTTGCCTTGCTTCACCCACCTTGCAGTTTAACTCACAGCAGATGAAAAGGGTGGCGCTCACAGATGCTGCTAGGAAAACAACAGCTTTGTTCCTATCAGCCCCTCCCCGTTCTGTTCAACATTTTATAAACTTATCTGACCCAATGAAGCAACGTTACCCAAGCCACATCTTGCTCTCTTTGGCATCCCAATTCAAGTGGCTTTTGTTTGCCAGTAAAAAGTATTAATTCATCTAGGTTTTCGTAGTTCCAAATCCTGACCGTGCAGGCAAAACCCCAAACACCACGACCACTCCTGCGCCACTGTAGAGACGAGGGCTTACCTCTCTTACCCTCCCGATCTCTCGCTCTTCTTTAATAGGAGATGGACCACCCTGCCTCATGGCACAGAGCAGTGTTTACATTGCAGTACTTGACTGTGTAATACATCTGGCATTTTTGGGCAGGATTCCTGAGCTAGGGGCCAGAAGCCCTTAAGCAATGATTTAAGGGGAAAAAAATCATGCGCATTAACTTAACAAAGCCCACTTCCAGTTCCTTTTGCTCACTTTTGTAGATGTTTCATCAATAACTGAAAACTACCTAGGCTAATAAACTGGAGAAACCTACTGTTTCTTTTCATTTGTCTTAACGACAATAATCAAGCTTGTGTGGTGGTACAGAGACTTGTTTCACTAGCCTCGCCTTCACGGCCATTAGTGTTTTGGGACCCACAGGCAGTGTGGACTATTTGTGCCAACTCACACCTGGGTTTCTAGAAATAAGGTCCTACCTCCACATTATAAATCTCTCCAACAACAAACTTGTCATTCATTAGCAGGTACCTGACTGCCCACCGACACAGTTTCCCTAACACATAGTTTTTCCAACTATGCTCTAAACCCAAATGCAACACAACAGTCAACAGTCTTGAAGGGACTGGGGACAGGATGCATCTTTCCTATACCTTTCTCTGTAATAGTTAAGGGGTTTCTCAATGGCAGCATTCTATTATTTTGGAAGATGGGATTTTTTGTGTCAAACCTAAAGATACACACACGTAGAAAAACAGGTATGTGAGGGGGAAAAACAACCCTAAATCCAGTTTAAGGGAAACAAATCCAGTAGGTGTTATCATGAAGGACCAAAATTCAGAGTTTGGAAGCAAAGAACAAGTAACAAAAGTGCTTATATTTTGATGACCTTGATGTATATACCTGCTGAGTCAAGGAAGGGTCCCACTGAGAAAATCCCAAGGAGTTTCCTCCCTATGAACTGCTGGCAGTGCCTTCACGAGCAAAACCCTCTGCTCTCTGAGACCTCTCATGTGGATGGGCCATCCAGTGTGGCAGAGCCAGCCAAAATTTGGATAAGGAAATCTGTCCTCTTCCATGTTCCTTTTGGCTTTGGTGGGAGTTCCATCTGGGGAGAATCTGAAGTATGGTGCCTGGGTCAGAATGTCTTGGTTTACATTTCACTTACCATCTCAAGAAATGCTTAAAGGCCCAATTCTTCCATATTTCACACAACACATTAAACACAGGGGACCAAGACTTATTTCACAGGCCATTTGTCAATGAGTTCTAAGGCACCTCAAAAGTCCATAAAAATGCCATGACTCTTCAATAGGGGAAGTGCATCTTCTGCTGACAAGACCCCATTAAAGAGTAAGGTCCTGGAACCAACCCTTACCAAGATAAGAACCCTAAGGATGCAAATGGCAGCTTTGCATTTGGTATCTCCCACAGCTGGTTTGAAATAATACATTTTCTAATTCCCTCCTGTCAGTTTGTGATTAACCAGATTTACTACCATTTCAGATTTCACACTAGTAACTCCAGAGATCCACTGGGAGGAAATGATTAGGGCAGTTTAGGAGTAAGTGGGGGGAAAGAAGGGTGGGAGGGAGAGAAGGAGGAGAGGGAGAAGAGGTTCTGGGAGCCATGAGGAGCAAAGGAAATAGCATTATAATGAAAGAATCACACAGGTCTGGTGATTATTTAGGGATGTCTTTTTTCAAAGTAGCATCAAACCAGGGCTGAGCGAAAATACTATACTTATGCAAAAGGGCCTCTATGAAATATGGTCTCCTGTATAATAATTTTAAAATATTTCTGTATTTGTTTTAAAAGCTAAAAAGACCTTTAAAATCAAACCCCCTCCACCTTCCCTACTCCCCACCCCCATAAAATAGACTACTCTTATGGGTCTAAATCTGGGCAGAGAGCTGGCATGAAGCTGAAGAAGGGGGGGTGGTAAACCACGAAAGCAGCCCCTTCCGCTGCACAACTGTGACCGCCCCCCCCCACAACAGGAGAAGGGCAGACAAGTTACAGCTTGGCCTGAGTGGACAGAGCTCCAGGGGTCACGGGGAGGTCAGCTTTGAAGGAGAAATCCCAATGAAATATAAACACAGCATTGTGGAAACCAGACAAATCTCCCATAGCTTGTCCAGCCAGCGTTAATCTCGCCATCAGCTGTGGTGCATAATCCAAACAAACGGATCCGGCGGTTCGCACATCTGGAAGCTGTCATCTTCTGGAGCCTCCAAGCGGCAGTCCGTGTATTTGATACAGCCCATCGCCCAGCCTGGCTTCTACGCTCCTTGGAGGCTCAAGAGCGGCAGGCAGCAAAGGGACGTGGAGGATTCGGAGGGCCAGGCACCGTGGGGAGCGGGCACCGGAGGCTATTTGGTATTTTAAAGCAATTATTGTTGGGTGTTAATTTTTCAGTCATTTTTCTCCAAATACGAAGAAAAACCACAACTCCTTGCACCTGTATGTGGGTGCCCGCTGTTGCAATCTAATCAATACCTACCTAATAAACATCTTAATTTTTTAAAGTGCACAGGGGACCAAGGAGAAGAAAGGAGCTGCATTTCAGTGGGTCTTTCTATCCCTTGAGAAAGGCACCCAAACTGACAGCCCCGGAGAGCAGAAACTGGGGGACAACTTTGAAAAGGGGCGGTAAAATCAGAGCCCATACGGCCCATACAGGCTCAAGGCCTCAGCCCCTCGCTAAGCCTTTGGCTCTGCTGCGGAAGGGCACCCGGGGGAAAGTGGTTTGTGGCAGGGGCATCTGGAGGAGACCAAGACCACCAAAGAGCTAATGGACTGTGCCCGCTGCCAAAAGGAGCTCTCGTTTCAACATGGACTAAGTCCAGTGGTGTCTTTTCCTGCTTTTAATGAAGTCACCCTCATGCTAAAACCTTCATCTTACTGTTCTTGAAATGCAGCAAGGTCTGTCTTCAAAATTAAATTACCCAAAGGAAGAAAATATTCTTACATACAGCTTTTTCTTTCTTCCATGGCCTGCCCCCCCCAACCTGTCATGCTGTTTTTATTTGCTATTTAATGTAATTTTAAGAAAACAAACTTAAATTATTAGAATAAAAAAAATGAGTTACCATTTGTTACCCAGATCAGTAGATTCGGAGATGGGGAGGGGGCGTTATCTTAAAGAGGAAAATTCTTTTGCATTTATGGCAGTGCCTTTGCAGCCACAACTCCATCATAATAAAAGCCTTCCATCTGCACAGCATGGGTCTTCCAATTGGAATCTATTATCTAAACCAGTGCTTCTCAATTGGGGTGATTTTACACATCCCCCCCCCGCCCCCATTTGGCAATGACTAGAAACATCTTTGGTTGTCACAACTGGGAGGTTGCTACTGGCAGCTAGTGGGTAGAGTTCAGGGATACTGCCCAACATTGTAGAGTGCACAGGGCAGCCCCCATAACACAGAATTATCCAGCAAAATGCCAAAAGTGAGAAACCTTGCTCTAAACTGAAAGAAACCATGGTGAAGTTCATTTATCTCCTACAACTGCCTGAGTTCAAGCCAAGAACACTGAAGGCGTCATATGCGAGCAAGGAACAAACTTGAGAGCACTTACAAACATCAAGCAGGCATTAAAAACATTTTTAAAAATTAAAAAAAAAAATCGAAGTCACAACTTGTGTTCTCTTCCCTTGCTAGCCTCCAGAGATGTTAATAACCAAACACAAGGCAATATGGATTCATTTCAAGGCTGTTTATTACCCTTCGCAGTAAAAGAAGCCAGGGGCTGGGCAAAGCTTGAGGGGAAAAAAGAGCTCAAAGAGATAAATGAACGTTCTGTCACTGCAGAGCTGTCACAACAAACTTGTGTCGGAGACAGGGCTCAAGTGGGTAGATATGAAGAGAGACAGGAGGATAAAGGTGCTAAGCAAAAAAGAAAAGCCAACAGAGAAATGCGCAAGATTACAAATAAAGTGACTTTCCTTCTGTGCCCATAAGGGTGAAATCCAGGTGAAGCACGCCAGTAGCAGGGAGGGCCCTAGAGGCCAAGTATGCTAGTATGGACAATGAGACAGGCAAAGAAGGGCTAAAAGGAACAGCTGGCAGCCACTCGGCCAAATGCCCTGCACACACCAGACACCTTCCTGCCATGCGGCTTGGCCTTCCAGGCCTCCGGGCTTCCTACCTCAGACCTGAAGTCCCAACTAGAAGCAAGCACTTGGGAGTTCTCCTGGAGGCCACAGCCCTGTCCACTGAGCCTTGGTCCTGGAATGCCCCAGCACCCCCACCTCTCCAACTCCTGGTGCCTGGCTCAGTCTCTCCCTGTCCAGGCTGTCCTGGAAGGCGTTCCTGCCAGCCTGCCAGCCTGCGTCTAGTCTGTGTGCCCCTGCTGGCTGGGGGTCCTCTCAAGAGCAGGGACTGTGGCCTTTCACCAACACCTCTCTGGAGCGGCGTGCAATGCCTGGCACAGAGCAGGCACAGAGAGCGTGTGCTGAAGGAATATTTTTATATTTAAAGAACAATTAGTCTCTCCCTGACCTTGCCGCCACTGGCATGTGCTTCAGTAACAGATGTCCACTCCATCATTCCACATACTCTTTTCCTGAACCCCATGACTCCAGTCACAAGTGAGCTACATCTGATATTTCTGACTTGCAAATACTAGAACCGTAAGACCTAAGCTAGCACCTAATGCATACTGAGTTTCTTGAAAGAAACTGGTTGCTGTTGCAATGATAACAGCAATCATTGTATGAACATTTTAACAACAGAATCAAAGAGTTCTTATCACCAATGCGATAAAAATAAAAGAGAGTCTTCCTTATCTAGCTTATATTGGTCAGCACAGTGTGGCCAATGTATCCAAACTGTCTTTAAAAAGCCACATTTCCCCAGCATGTTGAAGCATGAAAGTCAAATCAGTGATACAGCCTATCAAGTGGATCCCTTTAATTTGCTGACTATATTAAAAAGACAATAATTATTTTGGCAAATACAAGGATATACATAGGAAGTCTGTGGATACACAAATACAAAGGTAAGTGGAGATACACACAGTTGAACAACACAGGTTTGAACTGTGCAGGTCCACTTATATGCAGATTTTTTTCAATAAATACAGTACAGTACTATAAATATATTTTTCTTCCTCCTGAATTTTGCAATGTTTTCTTTTCTCCAGCTTACTCAATTCTAAAAGCACAGCATATGATACATAGAACATACAAAATATGGGTTTATCGACTATCTGTTATCAGTAAGTCTTCCAGCAAACACAGGCTATTAGTAGTTAAGTTTTTGGACAGTCAAAAGTTACACATGGATTTTCAATTGTGCAGGGGTCGGTGCCCCAAACGCCCCACACTGTTCAAGAGTCAGCTGGTACATACATGTATCTGTGTATAGGTATGTAGACACACGTATCTCCAGTTGCCTTTGTATATTTATCTATATAGTGTGCATGGTATGTCTTTTTTTAAAAAAATCACAGGGGAAATAAACATTTTCCCAAACAGCATTCCTCTCCCCTTAAAATCTCTTATGTTTTCTCAGTCTGTTGCTTTTTAACTAGGGAAATATGCAATCTGTATTCGTTTGGTTTCTTTAGTGTAGCAAATACCCTTGTTTATGCTCAGAACATTTATGGTTTCCATTAAGAAAACCACCACCTAACAGACTTCTTTGGTGATAGTGATGAGGAATTTATCAGAGATTAAAGTACAAATTAACCTGCATTCTGAGTCACTACTCATTTTACTCTGCTACAGTCTAGGACAGCAAGAAATTCCAACTCCCGAAAACAAATGCTTACACTACTTACTGTTGATATTAGCATCAAGCTCACATCATAAACAAGAACTCCCCACTGTTATCTCTTCTTTGAACTGAAGTTAAAATTATAAAATGGTATGGTGGCCTCATGGGATCCCTGGTTGAGTTTACTTGTATTTATACAATTGCTCCTTCTACATGGGAAGAGTCTAGCACACAATGAATGAATGAATGAATGAATGAATGAATGACAACAGACCAAGCTGACTTAAGTCATTAGGAGGCAAAGTGGACATTTTTGTAAACTGGAACAATACTTCAGTTATTACATGTAAAAACATCACATACATTATCATGTTATAAATATAATAATAGATAACTACTTTACTGATTTGTAAGGCATGTAATAATAGATAATAAACAGGAATGGTAGTTGAGCAACAAGTGATAGTATTAAGTAAATAACATTTGGTTAAAGAACCAGTGAGCCATGCTGAAACTACCAAAACAGAAATGGGAAGAAAAATAACTCAGAGGCCCAAAGTTGGCAAAATGAGTCTGTCTGAGGTGTCACTCCTTTACACTCTCTCACTAGGCTAGAGCCCAGGGGGGACTGCCACTAATCATATTCCTCCTCCTTCCAGGACTTGAAACGAATTGTCTCATGCAGAAACACAGCTGCTTCTAGAAATAAACACTGTTAGGAAAATAAAGCACATTATTTCTCTCTACTTATTAAAGGTCTACTGAAAAATCTTGCTCAAAACAGCCAAAAGTTGTCTTTTGTCATCACCACTGATACCGAACAAATTTGTTGGTTTGAGTGGTATAAAGTGAACAGACGGACAGAGCTGGGAAGCCCCTCAGTTCACCCCTTGTTCTGTCCTAGAACCGACGGTAGCTCCCCGCTAGTAGCCAATCACATCATTTCCCAAATACAGCCCTACTGTCCTAGGCACAACTGTGTCATGGCACCCTATTCCCACGACACCAGGAGCCTCTACTCAGCTTGGGCCTCTGCTTGACGCCCTTTCTGAGCTCCTGCCCAGACATCCCTTCCTCCTTCTCTCTCTCTCCAGGTCATCCTAACTTACCTCACCCCTTCCAGGGAAGCTTTTTTCCCCCCATTTGACTTTCATGGCCCACTTCAACTGTGAGCTCAAATTTACTGCAAGCCCACTCAACTCCAGTATTTCTAAGTGCCTGCGTTTGTGCACAAGGAGTGTCTCACAGACTTCACTGACCCTTACGGTGCCTACCTAGCACAGCGCTAGGGACATGATAGGTACTCAGTGAACTTGGTGCTAAGATATCATAGGTGCTCAAGAAAACTCTTCTTTTATCTACCAATGACAGGGAAGTGCTCAACTGAGGTAAATTACCCCATGGATTCAATCCAAAGAATAGTTTTGTATTAATTACCAACCTACTTAAGGCAAGAATGTTTTCTGGTCTTAATTATTTGGACTATTATTTTAATTGTCACTTCTCAATTAAAGACTCCACCGTAAGCTTGCAAAACACGGAGAGCTGAATCTTCACAAACAAGGCAAACTTAAAGTATTCTCCAAGGTTAGTTTCCCAACAGCATTCTGAAAGGGGTCATTGATGTAATTACATATATAACTCTTAGGCTTCCAAATTTTACGTTAGGTAGCTTTCACTAGGAAAGCTCCAGATACTCTGCTTTGAAATATCTACGTGATTACTTCAACCCTTCCTTCCCATCCCATTGTAAGAGATATATCCAAGGCAGTATTCAGGGGTTAAAATATTTCCTAGTAGCAAGACCGTTACCTTCCAGGAAGAGAATTTAAAAAAAACAACCACCCATAACAAGAACCCAAAAAACAGAAAACCCGTATCACCAAAAGAATGTAAAATGTTTCCGTCTTGAGGGGCGAGGGGGATCTATTTTAAATTTACAACTGCTTAAAAAAAAAAAGGCTTCAAGAACCCCCAAATTGAGGAATGTTGGATAAAAGACTGGCAGAACCCCTTGGAGAGCTCCCGTGTGGCCCCTCCCTCCAAACCCGGGGTCTTAAAACACATTTCTTCTTTCAGCCTGCAAAACGCAGCTTTGCCCCGAAATCATTCCATTTAAAAGGCCCCCACCCTCGAGGAAACATTAATCTACTTTGCAAACATGCGTTCCAGTCTATGCTTTACTGTTTTTTTTTAACTCCTTTCCTCCCCACCCCCACTTTTTTTTTCCGGTTGACAGACCTGCTGCTGTTGCTGCTGCTGCCGCTGCTGCTGCTGCTCACACGGCGGGCGCTGCTGCCGCTGCGGCCGCAGCCGCTGCCGGGGAGTCAGACCCTGCGCCTTCCATTGCCACATTGCGCGGGGGTCCCGAGGTCTCTGCGGCCGCCGCTGCCCACATCCAGTTCTCCGGAGGGCGAGAGCCGGCGCGCGGAGCCAGCCTGTCCTTCGGGCGCTCGCGCGGCGCTCCTCGAGATCCCCAACTCCCCCTACCCGCCCCCCGCCCCGCGCCGCGACCCCTTCACTGCAGAAAGCGCCAGCAAATCCCCGCCGGCCTCGCCGGCTCCCTCGGCGCCTCCCGGGTCTCCCGAGCGGCCGCGTAGGGTAAGCGCAGAGCCACCGCCGCGGGGTCCGTGGGTGCCCGGTGGGTCTCAGCGCTGCCGGGCCGTGGCAGCCGCCGCCGCCGCTGCTCTCGCGGCGGCTGCTGCTGGCGGTGGCGGCTCCTGAAGCTGCTGCTCGGGCTGCTCGGGCTGCTCGGGCTCTGGCTGCTGGGTTCGCGGTGGCTGTTCGGTCCCGGACTCTGCTTTCTTGTGCTCTTCGCCGACCCGCTGGACCATTCTGCCCCAGTGCAGCGCGCCTCACTCGCTCCCGGGACCTGGGGACTCCGCTCTGTGTGTGTGCAGCGGGCAGCGGCCGCAGCAGCTCCTTGATTCAATAGATGAGATGGAAGAAGAAAAAAAAGAACTCTCTCCATTTGGAGAAAGAGGAGGAGGAGGGGAGGGGGTGGAGGGGGAGAGACCGAGCGAAAGAGAAAAAGGCTGGAGCTCCCGCCCCCGGGGCTGTCAGATGGCTTGGGTTTCTGCGACGCGATTGGCTCGCGGAGGGCAGAAATTACTCAGCAAACATGACTATTATTAGCTGCTTAGCAACAGCTCACCAAAGTAGAGAGACCACCCAGGTAGGCAACCCCAGTGTGTGCATCCCCGGCTTCGGGGGGAGCCTCCGAGAGCGCCAACCTTCTCGCATGCAATACTTCCATTAAGGAATGCTCCCCCCTCCCTTTTCTTTCTTATTCCTTTTCTTTTCAACAGTGTCTTCTTTTTGTAAGACGCCTTTTGCGCGCGCACACACACTCTCGCACACACAAACACCCACGAGCATTTGCCTCGCGATAGATACGGGGGGAAATGTAATATTTTTTTAAGCGCTTAAACAATTTCTGAAATTCCTCAAAGAAAACCCTTTCAGAGGCACCTTGGCCCCGAGCTGCAGCAAATACTGGGAGGTCCGGCTTGAATTCCCAGGCCTGCACCAATAATGACAGGGTGCTGGATGGTGCGCCAGTGCGTGCCAGATTTTTTTTTCCCTCTCTTTTCTTTTCTAACTAAAGAGAAGACTTAGGCTCTCGCAGGGAACAACTCCTCGCATTAAGATAAACAAAATGGAAAGTTAAAGAGGAAAGTAAGGACGTTGGGAAAAGCCACCCTTTCTTAAAATCCTCCCCCCTCCCCCCCCCAAAACCCACGGCAGCACAGTCCCCGTTTTAAGGAGTCAGTGTTTTAAAAACGTGGAATCCAGACACCGAAGCAATCTTGTGGAGGCAGAGGCGTTTTTATTTAAATCTTTAATATGACATATGTAAAGGAGAAACAACAGAATCCTTTTAACAACCAGGAGCAACGGAATTGTTTCATTGAGAAAAAGTTCTGACTATTTGGGGTTCATTTGGACTCCCCCCTTTTATTACCCGCATGTCCTTGTTTAAATTATTTAAAGCCCGTTTTAAACGTTTTAATTTTTTTTCCAAAAACTGGTACGCATCCTGTTAGATTTAATAATAGCGTGACGTTGGGGAGAATAAAGGCTTTGATGTTGGATTCATTCGAAACAAATTGTGCGCTGATTGCGAGGACTTGTCAGTACACTGCGGCCAGTGTCACCGAGACATCCCGGGGATTCGCTTCCCGTTGGGGAAGAAAACACGCGACCCTCTAAAGTGGATCCTGAGGCCAGAGACAAATTAAACTACCTACATAGTTCCGCTTTTTATTTAAAAATATAATTTTCGAAGAGCGTAATTTGTTTTTCTTGTTTGCAAGTTATTAAATCCTCCCTGGGATAGGCAGCAGACCCACAAACTTTCGGTTCTGCTTCATTTTAGTATTTTTCCCTTTCTTTTTTAAAAACGTGGTTGAACTGCCTAGGGGGGCCCGCGGCAGCTAGAAGCCGACTGCAGCCGTGAAATGGGGCAGTGTGGCTTTAAGATGCACACGGTGTGTGTTCATTGAAAAAAAAGAAGAAAGAAAGGAAAGGAAAGAAAGAAACCCAGATGGAGGGAAAGGGGGAGGAGCGGGGAGAAGGCGGAGCCCATGCGACCACGTGACCCAGGGCCGGGCCGGGGCGGCGCGCGCTGGGCGGCCGGGAAGCCTAAGAGCGCGCGGGCGCGCGCGCCCGTCTGCGCGCGCACCCGAGGTCCGGGACTCCCCGCGCGGCCCAGGCGGAGCAGGTAGGGAAGCTGGTGCGCTTGGCTCGCGCCGGGCGGACTCCCAAGTCTCCAGCGCGGCCTCCCGGGAGCCCAGAAGAGGCTCGCGCCCCGCCGGCGCGGACGGACGTGCCGGACACGCCGTAGTACATTCCTGAAGGCGGTCCGGCCCCCTTAACGTTGCCCAATGTCCGCGCGGCCTCCCCGCGGCCGGCCAATGGCCGAGCCCACGGGTCCCTTCCCATTCAGCGGTCGGGTGTCCGCGGGCCCTGCCCGAAGGGGACTGCAGCGGGGCGCTCAGGCCACCGGGGCAGCCCACGCGGCTCCCGCGGGGGGCTTGTCCGCAGCCCTCCCCGCCCTCTTCCTTCCTCTTTAGCGGTTTCCCCCTCCGTCCTTCTTTCCCTCTCCCCTTTCCTTTCTCCTTCCTCTCTATCCAGCCTCACCACCTTCCTTCTAGCTTTTTCTCCTTCCTGGTTTCAGTAGGAGGCCCTGTCTCCTGAATTCCAAACCCACGGAACGTGTGCGGTACCCCGGGCGGGGTAGGGTGTCTCGCAGAATAGAGACAAAGACAGCAGAAGTGTCTGGGGGTGTTTACGAGATCAAGAAGAGGACCGGAGTACCCGGCCAGCGCGGAAATTCAAAACTCAAAACTCCGAAGGAGCACGTGATTTTGTGCGCCGCTCTGGGAGGGCTGCTAAAATCCAGAAGGGAAGGCAAGCACCGTGCAATTAAAATGACACATTAATAAATAATATCGCAGGAGGATTGGGCTCGACACATAGCAAGTTTAATCTTGAAGCTATATCCTGATTTTTATTATGTTTGATAAAGAACATAAAGTAGGAAAGGAGATTTATTCCACCTTTTCTTACTGAGTGGTTCTGCAGACGTTTCAAGTCAAACTGTTAAGTGCTTGCCGCTGGGAATTATTTTTTAGAAAGTTGGGGGTTGTACCCCTAGTTTTACATGTCAGTTTATATTTGAATCGTGCTGTACAGCAAGGTAATCATGTAGTCATAGGTTGCTACGTTTGTCTCTTCAAATTATTTTACGGCATTTTAGACCAAAACATTAGTTGTGCCTCCCAATCTTTTATTTACAGCAATTTCAGTTTAGCTGCTTGGATTATGGAATTCTAAAATGAAATTATAGGCTATGTACACATCATGGCTCCTTATTACGCTCTGCACGCAGCTGCATAACCCTTCGTGCTCACTGCTGCTGCATGTGCACTATTTCAATGGCAAAGCCTCTTCCACTCGGGCTCCTTTCCCTCAGTTTGACTTAATTCCTAAACGTTTTGAACATTGATCTCCCGGGTTCTCAGCGCCCTCAGCCTCCTCACCCGCTGTTTGATAGGTTAACTTTTCAGCATCTCAGACAATAGTCCCGGCCTGTAAATTCTACCCATCGGTTCCAGGACGCAGTCCCCAGCCTGGGCTCTAACAAGCGCTATCTTAATCTCCCCACCCCCACCCGCCGCTTCCCCTGTGGTCTGCTTTTTTCATACACAGAGATGAATTACTTTGAGGATCTAATTGGCCTTGTTTCTGTAACGTTTTAAGAAAGGGAAGAGGAGCCAGTGTAAAAGCCTGCTCTCGACTTGGGTGGTCAGGGCTGAGGCTGCCCCCAATTTGCCTCATTGCTGATGCATGCGAGTGCGACATTCCCAGCGATAATGTTGTCCCTAATCAATCTGCCCTTATTTACATTTGTAAGCGTTGTCGGCTTTAATATGCATGCCCTGTGCAGGGGACTGCTGCGCCACACCGGGTTTGTTAACCTCAGCTAACCATAAGAATTCTTCAGACCTGAGATGAGGCTGGCTGCAGGAGCCAGGCCTACGAAGGTGTCTGCTGGGAAGACAGCCCTTTAATGGCCTCTCTGCAGCGTGGCTGTCCTCCTGAGAGTTACCAAATAAGTGAGAGCTTGGGGTCTTTTCCACCAGCAGGAGTTGCTGGCTCTCTATGGAGCAACTGTTGAGTGTTCTATTTCCCCTTTCCAAGTGAAGGGGAATGCATCATCTCAGTGCATCAATTGTCATTTAGGTCTTCCCACCATGATCCAAGACTTCATAGGGCTCTGTAGTTTTCAAACAGATTTCCTTAAACTTTTAAAATATGAATATGAAAAATGTTTCCCCTTCTCTGCTCCAGTACTTAAAATATCTGTGGCCACACCACACACATCTCAAAAATGACATCTGATTATCCAAGTGATAACAGTGAAATGAAACATCCGCCCTTTGTATTTGGACATTCCAATGATAAGCAATTGTGGGAGCTGGACGTGGTTGAGTAATGAGAAACCATAGTGAGATTTAATTTTTCGCTGCTTTCTCAGCTCCAACTAAATGGGTCTTTAAAGTCTAGTGTAATTTGGCTAATTTTTGCAAAGTAGAAATGAATAAAGGGGTAAATGTATTCTGGTAAGTTGACCTTTGGGCTTTGTTATAATTTTGCCTGAATTTAATGGTCTTTTCCACAAATGCAAAGAATTGCAAATGTTACATTAAGTCCCACAGTATGCCTGTTGAGAGGCTGTGATGGGGAGAGGAACTGGGGATTTGGTGTAATATTCTATTTGTGGGTGGGGAGCCCAGGGTACAGGATGTGAGTGATGGGCCAGACCCTGAGCAGTTGAAAGCAGGTACTTTGGATAAGGAGCCTTGACTCAGTTCAAGCCAGTATGCCACCATCCACCACGTTTTCTTGGCTCTCTAAGAATGCCTTATTATTTTCTCATTGGCAGCTTTTGTATTTACTTAAAAGGTGATGGTAGAAAATGAGTCTAAAATGTTTCGGGGTGGGGGGGAAGATTCAGCAGCCACAGAATGAGAAACCCCTAAGCATGACTCCCCTCCCCTTCCCTCCTACCTTGTTTCCTCCCCCTATTCCCTCCTCCCCAGGACTGGAGGAAAGGGAACAGCTCTAGCCAACTTGTCAAAATAATGCTGCTAATTACCCCTGATCTCCTTTAATGGGAAGCTGCTCCCAATTCCACAAAGGAGTAAATGAGGGGTCTACAGCACAAACCCAGGAGCACTGGCATTTTTTGAGCCTGCAGTGAGCTTGGGATGGGGGCAGAGGGTGGCAGAGAAGAGATGTCCTGAGAAGGTCCCAGAAATCTCCACATTTATTGCTCCAGGTTCACATACTAGCTTGAAAAGGGGTATTAGACTTTATGCGGTGCCAAAGCTTTTGGTCACCAACTACAGAGAAAATGTTCAGAGCCTACAATGAACTTGAAAGAAAACATAGCCTTGATCCTTGTACTGATTTTCCCCCTTCTCAAGTATCTTCTTAGCCACATTACTCCAGTGGATAGAGATGTATGCTAGAAAGACCCAGACTCTGAACATTTTTTTCTCCATCTCTCTCTTGCCTCGTCTCTATCTCCCCATCTAATATATCTATATCAAGCTTTGCATTTGGCAGAAGGCACACCATTCATTTCATTGATCTCTGCCATTGGGTCTTGCATGAAAAAGAAGCTGAGCAACATGATCCCTTTGACCCACTGCTGGAGCAACAAATTTATTAGAGATATAGGCATGAGAAATGAAAGGGAAGTAAAACAATTCCAGCTTATTGTGTGTCTTTCTTTCATACTGCTAATCCGGTTTACACATCACGCCTACATGTCTCAATAGGGCTTTATACACTGTGGCAGAGGCGGGAGAAAATAAAAGGTGTGTGTGTGTGTGAGAGAGAGAGGGAGAGGAGAGGAATGAGGATAAAAACAGGGAAGACAGAAATTTTAATCCACATTGATTTGCTTCATCAGTTTTTCTGTCTGTAGAAGGTTGAAGGCAATTTGTAAAAACAGTCCCCCCCCCCCGCACACACACACACAAAATAATTACAAATGGTGTGAACTCCTATTCAAATAGTTTGTTAGATTAGGACTAGATTATAACCAGAAATTAGATACACTTCTCACAGTGAGTTTGAAATGAAGCTAATACCCCAAATTGAGAATGGGCCTATTGGTGTCCACCTTGATTCAACATTTTAATATAAAAAGATCTTGGATTCAAAGGCATTTTACAGCCTTGTGGAAGGAAGCTGGGTGACAGCTGGAACACACACAAACTCACAATTGAAAGCCCCTTGTTTTACAACATGGGCACACAATGCACCTGGGGCAACAATTTATCCTGAGGTACCACCCAGAAACAATACGTTACAGTAACAAAGGATGACACCAAAAAGCATTGTCTTTCTTTGTGAAGGCAATTAATTGCATGTTGAACTACTGGAGGAAAAAAAAAAACAACACACAGAATGCTGAAAAAGGAATATCGTAGTTCAAGATCTCAGTTACACAGTTATTAAATATTTAGGGCTGCCCATTGTGGGTCTTTATTATTTATGTCCAGTTCTTTTAGATTTCCCCTCCCCAGGGAGGAAGGAGTGATAAAAATGGAAGAAGATAGTCTTCTCTCCCAGGTCTAGGGAAAGAGAGGTCTCTGGGTGTCTTCCATAAACAACAATCCATATGGTTCTTCTTAGGTGTTGGAAATTGAGATCTGAAAACCTTGGACAGATTGCTCATCCACACACTAGGAGTCATTTTTAACATGAAGTTAAATATCTGGAGGCAGAGCACACGTCATCCCAGAGGTACAGTCTCTGGAGGTCCTGTGGACCCAGTGTTGGCATCGGGTCTCAAGGACTTTGAATCAGCCCGTCCCACGTCAGGGCTCCCCTGAGGCCACACTCGCACCCAGCTAGCTGCCGACCTCTTCAATGGGTGGCAGGCACCAGAACGCCCGATGCCGTGGGCGCAAGCGTCAACACGTACCTCTCTCCCACCCGTGGCCCCTTCCTGAACTCAGAAAAGCACCTCTGGCCTCATTCCCCACCAACGGCGGCGGGAGGTGGGGTGTGTGTGTGTGTGGGGGGGGGGACTCCGGGTTTTTAAGGTGCTTCTCGGCGAGCCCCGGGCGTCGCACTCCAGGCGTGCGGGTGCTTGTGCCGATGCGGGAGCGTGCGCCCGTGCCCTCCAGCAGGTCTCCACGAGCGCCACCGAGACGGGAGGGCTCGCTCCGGTGCGCGCGCGCTCTCGGCCCCCACCCTCCCCCCGGCGCTGTCACTCTCCGCACCAGCCCTTGCAACCCAGCTCTGCCTCCGCTGGCGAGTCGGGAGCCACCAGGAGGCTGAGGAGCGGAAGCCAAGGTGGCGACCCTTTCAAGCGTGAAAATGGGATCCCAGGCGACCCCC
>NC_048234.1:40707056-40759383 GCF_002007445.2 Ailuropoda melanoleuca
AACCCCGCGGCCCCGGGGCGCACGCGGCGCGAAGGCTAGGCGGCGGCGGTGGCGGCGGCGGCCGCGCCGGCTGCACTCACCATAGCCGGCCGTCAAGCCCTGCCCGGAGCGCGGGTGCCGATGGCGCGGACGCTGGGCTTGGGTTTCACATCAATTCCTTTTTTCCCCTCGCCCCCCTTTCCTGGTCCTCCGCTCCTCCGTCTTCTCCCCGTCTTCCCTGGACTCCCCCTAGCCTTGTCGCTGCGGGTCTCTTTGTCTTCCCTGTCGTCGTCTTTTTCTTCGTCTTGGTCTTCGTCTTCTCCTCCGTCTTTACAAAAGGAACGGAAAGTGTAAAAACCCCGGCGCGCTGGGCCGCCGGAGGCTTTCGGCGGAGTGCAGCGCGGACTCACAATTACAAGCCTGTTTCTATTAAGCAGTTCCATGGCCCTCGGCGTGGGTGGTCTGCCGCGCCATAGGCAGGACCTGTCAGGGTCACGTGACAGATCCGAAAACTTTACCCCTTTACAATAAACTCAAGGAAAGCAAAGTAAACTCGAGGAACGTGCTATCAGCACAGCCCTCCTGGGTAAACAGGCGCTCCCCTCCCCGCCTTCCTGGGAGGCGCCCAGCCGCGCGAGCTCCGGCGAGCCCCGGTCGCCCCCTCCCCGCCCCCCGCGGCCCTGTCTGCCGGAGGCCGCCGGGCGGGGGGTCTCGACTCGCCACCTCGCCGTCCCCGCCTTGTGCTCTCCCACCCGCCCCCCACCGCCCCACGTTATTTGCTAACATTGAGCCTCTTCCCCGAATCCGGGAACGGGGGTTGCTAGGGGAGCAGGGAAGCTCACTGCAGCATCCCCAGCACTCCGGGAAATGCGGGGTGCCCAGAGCGCTGCCGAGCACCACCACCACCTTGCCTGTCCTCAATTCTCCAAGCCCTTTCCTGCTCGCATTCCCACGGAAGCCCTGAGAAGCTGGGAGCATTCTGGTTGACAGGCCCGCAGGCTGACAGGGAGGCAGAGAGCCAGGGAAGCGGGGCGGATAACAAGAGCCTCCCTGGGGAAATGTTCGGTGCACCAAGATGTACGTGGGTTCGCGTCGTTTCTGTCGGAGGTCCCTTAGAAGCTGCTACTTCTGAAGAGACCAAGGTGGAGTTCCTTGGAAACCAAGATTGGTAGCTGGCTGAGGAATTACTAATTGATATTTGCTTTTTTTCCCTTCCAATTACTGTGGTTTTTGGGGTATGCCACCCAAATGCTCCCACCCACGCTGCCTTCGCAAACGAGGCAAGCTTGGGTGATGGGGTTAGACGGAAGTGCCTCCGTGCTAAAGGGCTCTCAGCCTCTTGCCCTAAATGGAAAGTCCTATTCTGGGGAGACCCTGCTACAGTGTTTAACATTTCATCTGCTCAAACCTGTAGGGTGGACTTGGGTTTCACACACAGCTGAAAGGTGCTATTTTAAATGGTCCACATTATGAATATAGATGAATTACAGATGGGGGGGAGGGTAAGATAATTTATTGAAAATATAAAGAGTTGGGGCGCCTGGGTGGCACAGCGGTTAAGCATCTGCCTTCAGCTCAGGGCGTGATCCCGGCGTTATGGGATCGAGCCCCACATCAGGCTCCTCTGCTGTGAGCCTGCTTCTTCCTCTCCCACTGCCCCTGCTTGTGTTCCCTCTCTCACTGGCTGTCTCTATCTCTGTCAAATAAATAAATAAAATCTTAAAAAAAAAAAAAAAGAAAATATAAAGAGTTAACTAGCTGGTCTTTAGGTAAAGCCAGCCTTTCCTCACCTCGTTCTGGGCTGACAGTGTGATTAGGGGTGGGTGTGTGTGTGTGTGTGTGTGTGTGTGTGTGTGTGTGTGTGATTAAACACAACCAACCTAGGCGTCACAATTTTTCTCCCTCCCCCCAAAGATGGTATACCATTCTTTAATAGGGTTATTTGAGTTTCCACAATGCTTATGTTTGAGATGCATTAAGTAATTAAGCATTGGAATGCTGGGCAGCCTTGTGAATTAGGCTGGTCCAGAAGGTCATTTCATACCAATTGACTTTAGTAAAAAATGGTCTTAAATAGATATTATCCATTTATCCAAAGTGAGCGTAGATTCTAAGAGTCATAATAATTGGAAAAACAAACCCACCAACATTTCTCTCAGAAGCGCTACATTTTGGTGTTATAATCAAGAGACTCTATTCATACCTTGCTATAAACTTGGGTGGGGTGAGGAAGAGGAAGATAAAAATACATCTCCAAACAGAATAGTCTAGAATATGAAAGAGAAAGGGGGGGGATAAGAAAAAAGAGAAAAAGCTTAGCAAAGGACATTTAAATGGCCCACAAAATCAAGTCTGTAGGTATGCTAATTTTGCAGAGAAATTCCAGCAGACCTGTGGAATTTGCTTTTCCTAATTAAAATGATACCCTCCCCACCCCCGCCCTCTGCAAGCAAGCTTGGCTACAGGCTCCTTGAGTATGTGACCAAGGCTGATAATCAGGGATAGATCCAGGTTTAGTGGGGCCTGAGGCTTATGCAGTTTGGGGTGGAGGGTTGGGGGAGCTTAAGAACTCAAAATTACAAACACAAAATCAGTACTTGGCTTTGGAAGGGATCTGTTCAGGAAAGAGCCCTGAAGCTGTGTCAGCTTCCTGTCCCCCTTTATAGTGTGGAACAGGGAGATTACAGAGCTACCCAGGTTTTGTGGTCTTGCATCCATTAGTTAAGACTGAATGTGTTCGTATTATGTCCTATTTCAGTCAAATGCTTTACAATTAGGAGCAAAGACAGCTTGATTTGAGTGCAAGTAGTTCAAGTTGGCCAGAGGAGAGGCAAAGAATCAGGGAGAACGTTCGCCTTTGGTGTTGGAACCTAAAAGGTCAGCAAGGAGGGGAACTCACTGGAAATCTTTCTCCCAGGAGCAGGCTGCCCTTCTTTTCCTTCCTCTGAAATCAGTTTTCAAAAATAATCTCAGTGCTGTGCCTCTCTTCCCTCTACTCCTAGATAATAGAAACGTTAAATCATCAAGACTGAGATATGTGTTCTGCAGGGCCCAGAGCCCCATATGTTGTTACCTCCTGGCATATCTCTGAGACTCCCCACCAGGGCGGGCTCTTTCTCATCAAACAGCTGCCTCCACCCTTCTAAAGTTGCTTGTGCCCCACCCCTTCCTGCAAAACTAGCTACAGTGCTGCCCAGTGTGCTAACCCGCTTGGCATGGAGGTGTCAGTGACTGACCGGCTTCCAGGCAACAGAGCTCAGCTCTAGCCTGTGAGTCTGATAAGCCAATTGGCATCAAGGTGTTAATGGCTGACCAGCTATTAGACAGTATTTTTGCAGATTGACTTGGACTTGTGGAACCATACCCAGAGGAATAATTCTAAAGTTGGAGATTTCGGGGCATTAGGCACTACCAGATGGAGCCATTAGGGACAAGGAGGGGACAAGAGAGGGACTTTTGAAACAGATCTGAAATAAATCACATGGGTGTAATCAAGTCCAGGGCTGAGCAAGGTCATGCCTGGCTCTGCTTGTCTTTGTGAATATCTGTTGCTTCTTGAGAAACAGTTGTTAACCTTTGTTGCGTACACACACACACACCCAGAGGCATGTGCATGCACATGGACACGTTCTTCATTCTCTGTTCCCCTCTTCCCTGGCTCCCGCTAAATGTGGGTGCCAAACACTTTCACTCAATCCCTCTCTCAGAGCAACCTCCAGCAACTGGAATACTTCACATGAATAATTGAGGGTTCAGAAGAAACATTCGTCCACATCTAAGAAGCCATCCACCACTCTTACATACACTCATCTTGGGTGCAGCCATTCTTTGATCCTGGATCAGACGGATCAAGCTCTCATAAAAAGCAATTTGCTCAGTGTAGGGATTCCAATTCTAAAATGATGACCCACCCCCACCTTCTGCCTCCTTCCTGTCAGGAGATACCCACGGCCAAGCCAACTTGAAGAATTAGGGCTTTGAAGACTGGAGGGGTAAGGAATATTTAAAGGTGGTTGGTTGGAATTAGGAGGCTGGATGGGCAATTGAATAGCAGGGCTGAGATACACTGAAACAGTGAGAGAATTGGTTAAACAGCAATAAGAAGTAAACGAGGATTGCAGCACAGAAAAATCTAAATGAACAGCTTGGAATTAAATGGGGTGGGTTGAGATCTAGAAAGTCTGAAACCAAAGGCTCCGAGGGAACACATTACTGAATAGGGAGCCTCGCAGAGGCACTGAAGTGTCCAAAGGTGGGACAGCAATCTCAGGCCAAGAAGAAACAGGAAGAGAAAGATACCAGTGGTACCCATACCTCAAAAAATGAAACTCAAGCCAGTTGCTTACTCTTGCAACTGATGTCCACGTAGGACTCCTTCTGATGACAGTCGCCTATGTAGAAGACCCATAGGGGACGAGCCTTGCCAACGACAACTGTGGTAAGAAATGAAATGCCAAAGAAGATTTTTTTTTTAAGATTTTATTTATTTATTCAACAGAGAGATAGAGACAGCCAGCGAGAGAGGGAACACAAGCAGGGGGAGTGGGAAGAGGAAGAAGCAGGCTCATAGCAGAAGAGCCTGATGTGGGGCTCGATCCCATAACGCCGGGATCACGCCCTGAGCCGAAGGCAGAGCTTAACCGCTGTGCCACCCAGGCGCCCCTGTCAAAGAAGATTTTTAAACCGTGGGCAGCAGGTGTGGCCAGGCCGGCCGGTGGGGACGGTGACAGTGATGGTAGTGGGTCAGGGCCAGGAGAAACAAGCAGCTTATTGCAATCAAGCAGGACAGAAACGTTACCACGAGGTTCTAATTGTACCTAGGAAGGCTAAAAAAGCTATTCAATGTAGTAAATGTAAAAAGCAGCCTCTGTCTGACCAAAAAAATGCTGTTTTACACAATTGGCATTACTGCCACTCAGAATTCATCGTTGGTCTTGATTGGGATGGCTGGGAAGAGGCGCAGAACCGGGATGCGCTTACCTACGTGACGAAAACTCTGGCAGGGTGAGCACGATTCATTGTCACGCTGTGAGTGACAGGGGCGTGTGAAGCGAAGGCTCTGTGTGGGTGAGATTTCAGGGGGAAGGTTTGAGGGGAAGGGGTGAATCATCCTTGAGCCCTATCACTATGCTGTGTTCTGGGGGCCAGTCGGCCGCAGGCGAGACTGTTGGTAGGTCTGAAGACCCCTCGGATGGACGTACAGACAGCTCCCCTCCTTGTGCTTGTGAGGAAGACCCCTCTGAGGAGCAAGGGCCTGGAGAGAATGCATGTTCCTGTTTCCCGGCAGCCCACGGGACGGCCCTGGGCCAGGGCCACCTTCTCCTATCTATGCGCAGTCGTTGACGGAGGAGGCCTGTTTCGTGGGAGTGGGAGTGGAAGCCCAGGTCTGCCTGCCCTGCCATCTGACCCCAGGCGTGGTGCCTTCCCCTCCACACCTGTATTAGCTTGCTGCAGTTGCCATAGCCAAGTACCCCAGACTGGGGACTTAAACAACAAATTTATTTTCTCGTAGTCCTGGAGGCTAGAAGTCCAAGATCGAGGTGTCATCGGGGTTGGTTTCTTCTGGGGCCTCTCTCTGGCTTGTAGATGGTCGTCTCCTTGTGTCATCGCACGGTCTGCCCTCTACGTGGCTATGCCCACATTTCCTCTTCTTGTAAAGACACCAGTCATATTGGATTGGGGCCCACCATATGATGTCATTTTAATTTAATTACCCCTTTAAAGACCTTAACTCCAAATACAGTCATATTGTGGGGTACTGGGGGGTTAGAATTAGGGCTGGGTATACAGTGCAGCCCCTAAAAACACCCAGAAGTTCAAAGGAGCTGGCATGGATCTGAAGAGGGAGTTCCTGCCACATTCAGAGGGACAAGTGGGATGGACAGGACCTGGGTGCTTCTTGGCTTCCGGCACTAGGAGGACTTGACCTGCCACCTCCCAGGAACACCTCCACAAATCTGACATGGGTGACACATTTCCGAGGAATGTTGGTGGTCTAAGAAAATGGCTTTAGGCACCCAGCAGAACTTTAATCCCCCCACAAAGAATGAGCCCTGCTAGGCTAATTATAAATCTGTCTTCTTTATTTATTGCAGAGAGTTCCTTCAGGCAATGGTTTCCAAGTCGGGCTGCTCCTCAGAATCACCTGGGGAGTTTAAAAACAAAAACGAAGAAACAAAAATAGAGTCTTTGCTCCCATCCCAGAGCTATAGAATCAGAATCCCGGCCCTGGGGAATTGACATTTTTTCAAAAGAATCTCCTTAGAACAAGTGTAGTAAAATGCTAATGGGTAGGATCCAGGTTGGGTATTCACTGTAAAATCCTTCTAACTTTGCTGTATGTTTGAAGTTTTTCACAATAAAATGTCAATGAGAAAATAAAAGGATACCTGGGTGATCCTGATACCGACTAGCTTGGAAGACTTCAGAGACGGTTAATTTACAAATATGTTAACATTCTCCTCTCTAACCGTACTTGTCATATTGCATGATTGCTGTTGATTCATCAGATAAAAGATTTGCGAGCTCCTACTGCATGCAGAGTCTTCTGTTAGGTGCTGGGAATTGGGGAATGAAAAAAAGTCTTCCTTAAAAGCACCGTGAAATACTATTTCATATCCATCAGATTGGCAAAATTTAAAAGTGTGACCCTAGCAAGTGTGAACAAGACTGAAACAGTGGGAACTCCGGGGCACCGCTGGAAAATTGCTTTTGGAAAGTAGTTTGGCATTGCCTAGAAAGTTTGAATCCCACTCCTAGATGTATCTCTAGAGAAAGATGACGCCCAGGAGGGGCTTTCAAGAACATTACGGCATCAGCGTTTGTAACGGCATAAAATGGACATGACTACGATGTCCATCAGAGTAGCAAAGATAAACTGTGGAGAACTCGCACAATGGAATTCTACCAAGAGGTGAAAATAAACGAGCCCTAAGTACCTTGTAGCAACAAGGATGATTCCTACAAATGTTATCTTGAGTGAAATACCTGGGTCAGAAGCAAGTCTCATAAAAGTGCATAAATTCCATTTACACAAAGGTCAAAAACCAGGTATTACTTAGAAAAGCGAGATCATGACAAACCCACTCAGGGAAGCAGTTACTTCTAGGGGTGCAGTGCAGGAGGCAAAGGGATTGGGAAGCTTCAAAAATAATTCATGTTCGGGCGCCTGGCTGGCTCAGTCAGTACAGCCTGCGACTCTTGGTCTCAGGGCTGTGAGTTCAAGCCCCACATGGGGTGTGGAGCCTATTTTTAAAAAATTGTAAAAAAAAAAATAGTTCATTTTATTATTGTTCTTGAAATGTACATATGGGTGACAAACACACTTTTGAATGTATGATCTATTTCATAATAAAAACATTTTTTAAAAAGACACCATCGTAGTCTTAGACAAACTCCTGGTCTAACAGGGTATGAAGAACAAATGACAGGTGTGGGAGCCAGGGAGCAGAGGGAGTGTGAGCCTGACCCTGTCTCCTGAAAGGGCAGAGTGTGGGGAGGGGGCTGCTGAGGAAAGGAAGAGAGAAAGGGCATTCATTCTCCGGAAGGGGGAGAGGGAGACCCAGAGGCACTCCCACAGCAAATCTTGTCCTTAGAAGTCCCTACTTCCAGACCCCAGCTTGGCCAATCTCTGAGCTACCACCTTCATGCTTTCCCTGTATCAACACGACACCCTAGGCACAGACTAGAAACCCCGAGTAATCTTTTTCAAGGGAATGAGGCTGTATAAGCTGAAAGGTGGGGGAATGTGTGAATTCGATAGCACTTTATGGCCCCAAACCTGGGTTTTGAAAAATCTGCACCGCATAAGTCAATCTTTCCATGGGTCATCTTACAGTGACATTTCAGTTATTCTTTGTGTGTAAAGCAATATTATTTATTTACTACAAACACTATGAGGAGTTATAAACATGAGTAACAGTAAAAATCTATGAAATGGCGACCTTCATTCTCTTCCCTTGTGAATTTGCATGTTGTGGGATGTTTTATTATAAAGTCACTTAGCTATGGGTAAAGGGACAAACAGACTGCTTAAGAAATATTCAGTTACAAACAGCATTGGCCTCGAGGAAGCCAGGGAGAAGGCAGCTTAAGAATTGCAGCTCATTATTTGCTTATGCAGGTGAACACTGCTGTCTCACCGTCAGGATTTGAAGCAGGCTACCAGCCCACCCTCCACAGGCCCACTCAGTTCCATGCCCCCCACCTCTTCTGCAGAAATATAATTCTATCTGGCCTCATCAATCAATTCTTGAGACCCTCTCTACTGGTGTTTCTAGTGCTTTCTTACTTTTTATGTCATGATAACACATAGAAAGAATGGTAATATTGGTATAACACAATGGAATAAACTGGAGGGGATTTGAAGGCAATTACCTGTGGGGGATTTGGAAATTTTACATCTTTTTATATTATAAAATTATAACAAAGATAAGTAAATAGATAAATAAATATTTAGAGAAAACATTATGTCTGAAATTTGTATAAAATTTCCAAATGAAACATTTTCAAGTGTTTGATTGAGAAAGCTGAACTGCCTTCCAGTTTTTTTTCTGTGAGCTTTTATGCCTAAAATGACTCTGAGGAAACGTCTCAGGTAAGATGTGAATAATGATCTCTTCAAGATGTTTAAATGATGATCTCTTAAAATTCTTTCTAGGTACCATGATTTAAAACTTTGTATGAGCAGTTGATAGAAATTTTAAAACATTTTTTAAGCATGCAAAATGTACACCTGTTGAAATGGAAATCAAAAGCACAGTGAGATATCTCCCTTACACATGTTCGGATGGCTGTTATCAAGAAGGCAAGACATAGCAAGTGCTGGGGAGGATGTGGAGAAAATGGAACCCTCATGTGCTGTTGGTGGGAATGCAAACAGGGGCAGCCACCGTGGAAAACAGCATGGAGCTTCCTCAAAAAATTAAAGATAGAAAAACCGTATAATCCAGTGATCCTACTTCTAGGTTTATATCCAAAGGAAATGAAGTCACTATCTTGAAGAGATATCTGTGCTACTCCCATGTTCAATACAGCATTATTTGCAATAACCAAAGTATGTGAAACAACCTGAATGTCTATTGATGGATGAGTGGATCAAGAAAATGTGGTGTGTGTGTGTGTGTGTGTGTATATATATATATATATATATATATATATATATATATATATACACACAATGGAATATTATTCAGCTTTTAAAAAGAAGAAAATCTTGCCATTTGGGACAACATGGACAGATCCTGAGGGCATTATGCTGAATAAAATAGCCAGACAAAAAAGGACAAAACTGCATAGTAGCACTTACATGTGGAATCTAAAATAAATAAATAAATAAAAGTAGGACTCTTAGAAACAGAGGAGAATGGTGGTTACCAGGCACTGGTGGGTAGGAATAATAGGGAGAGGCTGGTAAAAGGATACAAACTTTCATTTAAAAGATGAATAGGTCTGAGGATCTAACGTATAACATAGTGACCAGAGTGGATTACACTGGATCGTATAACTGAAATGTGCTAAGAGAGTAGAGTTTATGTGTTCTCTTACACACACAGAAGGTAAATATGTGGGGTGATGGACGTTAATTACAGTGTATTCATATATCAAATCATCACATTGTATGCTCTAAATATCTTATACTTTTATTTGTCAATAAAGTTGAAAGAAACACAAAATTTGTATCTGTTGAAATTATATTCAAAGAATCTAACAAATTCCTTGTTGGACAGATTTCCTTTTTTTTTTTCCTTTGATGAATATCATACCGAAATGTCGTATGATAACGTAGATGGATTTCTAGTTTTCTATGTGTATTTTTTCCCTAGGGCTGTCATAACAAAATACCACACAGAAGATGGCTTAAAATAACAGAAATTTATTCTCTCACAATTCTGGAGACTGGAAATCCAAAATTAAGACCTTGGCAGGGTTGTTTCCTTCCATGAGCTCTGACGGAGAATCTGTTCCAGGCCCGTCTCCCAGTTTCTGTTGCTGGCCTGCAATCCATGGCATTCCTTGGCTTGTAGATGCGCCCTCCCAGCCTCTGCCACCATCTTCACATGACGTTCTCCCTGTGCATCTCTCTCTGTGCTCGTTGTCTTCTTATAAGGATACCAGCCTTTGGACTAGGGGCCCACTCTGTTCCAATATGACCTCATCTGAACTAATTACATCTGCAATGACCCTATTTCCAAATAAGGTCACATTCTGAGGTGCTAGGGGTTAAAACTTCAACATCTCTTTCTTGAGGGACACCATTCAACACATAACATCATGGAACCTTTTCAAAGCAAGCATTTCAAAATAGCAGTGTAGCTCTAATTTGCAGAGTATGCACACGTGGTTAGAGCAGTCTCCCTGAGCCAGCTCAGACACCGTTCCAACAGTGCACCAGTTGCAAAAAGGAGAGACCCATTCAATAGACACGAAGACAGAGGTGTAGGATTCTGGGAGTCCGTTTTCTGTCTCATACCCTCAAAACCAACCAGCTACAAGTGAAACATGAACCTGCCCCAGACAGCGCATGCAGCCTTATTCAGGGTGCACCCTGCAGCTGGCCCCTGACATGGGGCACCCCCAAGGCCACGCTGCCCCATCATGGTGAAGCAGCAGGTACCGGAGGCCAACGGGGACCCCAGTGGTCTAACCCTACTTCCAGGAACCCTATTCGCTCCACTCCAGGAATTCCAGTTCAGGCTGCTCTGTGGCTGGAGAGACTGTTCTGGGCTCCAGCAGGGCTGTCCCAAGGACTGACAGTCCGTCATGCCGTGCTCGCTCATGTACCACAGCGCGTAGCGGGAAAGTTCTGTTCTCCTACCTCGGCCTCTCTTCTGCTTCTGCTTCTCTGGCTGTTCCTCCCCAGCCTCCTTTGCTCGTTCCTTTTCTTCCATCCACTCCCAAAAGCTTCACGCTCCCCAGGGCTCACGGCTGACCTCGGTTCCTTTTGCAGCTTACACTTTTACTCCCCTAGGTCGGGCGGTGAGCCCGCTGGCGCCCCAGTCTCCCTCTCAGCCATCTCCTCCAAGCTTCAGACGCTACACCCAGCCGCCTCGTGGACCTGGATGCTTCCCAGGTGCCTAAAACTGAACACGATCCTGCCCGCCTCCCCCAGCTGAATTCTTTGTCTCCAAATCTGCTCTTCTGACCCAATTAATGGCTCTTCCATTAACACGTTGTCCAGCCAGAAATTACCTTTGATGATTCCCTTTCCATTACCCAAAGGAATTTATCAGACACCATGTCCACATTCCTTGGTGTGGTTTATAAGATCCCTGGTGAATTGTCAGTTGCCTTCCTCTCCAGCTGTGCCTCCACGCCCTGCTGTTCTTCCTGAGCCAAACAGAGTTATGTGTGGTTTTCCAATTTTTTCACTTCCCTGTGCCTGTGGATTTGCCCTTCCCTCTATCTCCTTCCTTTTTTTTTTTTTTTTAAGATTTTATTTATTTATGACAGAGATAGAGACAGCCAGCGAGAGAGGGAGCACAAGCAGGGGGAGTGGGAGAGGAAGAAGCAGGCTCCCAGCGGAAGAGCCTGACGTGGGGCTCGATCCCATAACACAGGGATCACGCCCTGAGCCGAAGGCAGACACTTAACCGCTGTGCCACCCAGGCGCCCCCCTCTATCTCCTTCCTATACCTTCTACCTTTACATACATTCTTTAAGGTGCAACTCGATGTCCCTTCTGTCGCGTGCACAGAGATGACATCAACTCTGCGGAAGGGGTCAGAAAAAAGTTTACAAATAAGTTTTTAATGTTTTAATAATTTAATGTTTTAAATGTCTCAAGTATTATAGGTCATTTTGAGGTTAAATTATTAGTCATTAGCATAATCATCAGTCATTTTGGTGTTGAAGTCTAGAGACGTGGTCCTCAACATAGAGTGTCTGCGTCAATAGTGGCAGCAATGCCCTGAACATTTGTTAGAAATGCACATTCTCAGGCCCCACCTCAGACCCACTGAGTCAGAAGCTCTGGGGCTGGGGCCCAGCAGTCTGTGTGTAACAAGTCCCCCAAGTGGTGCTGACGCCTGCTAAGACTTGAGGGCCAACAGTCTAGGTCTGGCCTAAAGGGAAAGGGAAGAGGCGCAGTAGAACTTGGTCTCTGGCGTTAGCTACATGGGCTTCCCTCGGCCATCACCTGCACCTCTCCCCTCTCTCTTCCCCAGGTTCAGCCGCTCATCTGATGGACTCACCCCAATATTCCAAGATTGGTTGCTTACCTAGGAAAAAAGACTGTAAAACGCTCCCCAAATGGAACAGACATTGTCTCAGTGTCAGAAAGTTGGTGTTTATGGCTCAGACTGTTCGTCTCTTTTTCTTTTTCATCTCACTACTAGGGCTCTCCTGGTTTCCAATTATTGGCCTACTATTTGATCAGTTACTTCCCTGACTTCTCATTCAAATTGCCCGGCACCGTATGGCTACTTCCCAAGGACACAAAACACCATGTCACTCAAACTGCCTCGTTTTCCCACCTCCAGACAAGTCATAGGTGTCCGATTCTCCGTCATCCTGCTTCTCTTCCGGTAAAGGACCTAGAGACAGATTCTCTAGACAGAGCCTGGGTTCATGCTTATGTCCTAACTTGCTTTTTGGGCTTGCTTCTCCTAGTCATGAGGAAAGTTGAATAATTTGGTAAAAAGGAATCAAGAACACAGGCATAGATTCCGGGAAATGTGAGAGTTTAATATCTGACAAAGGAGATAACTGACTTCAGTGGGAAAGATTTAATGTGAAACGTGATGGTGCTGACCCAAGAGGGTAGCTCCTGGAAGAAAATATAGTTGCATCCCTATCTCAAACGTTTGCAGAAATGGGTTCCAAACAGAATGGTTACATATAAAAAGTAAAGCAATAAAAATAATATAATTTAGGAGACATAAAACATGACCTAGGGATTTAAGAAAGCCTTTTAACAGAAGTAGGAAATTTAGTCTATAAGAGAAAAGAAAGACGTATTTTAACCAGAAAAAGTAAACATTTTTTTTAAGTGCAAGGAGCACTGATTTTTTTTTTTTAAGATTTTATTTATTTATTTGACAGAGAGCAAGCACAAGCAGGGGGAGCAGCAGGCAGAGGGAGAAGCAGGCTCCCCTCTGAGCAGGGAGCCCTATGTGGGGCTCTATCCAGGACCCTGGGACCAGGACCCGAGCTGAGGGCAGACACTCAACCCACTGAGCCACCCAGGCGCCCCTCCCACTGTCCTTTTGCTGACGCTCATTCTCTTCCCGCTCAGGCACCCCTGGCCCCAGGCACTCAGGACTTCTCTCAGGGACTGATACCATAGTCTCAAGCTGGTTCCCGTGCATGATGACAAAGTCCCATTCCTGAGGTTCAGTTCTCTTCAAACAAGCCCCAGACCAGGGACCTTCAATCAGTCCCCAGCACTTACTGAATGAATGCCTGGCTGCCAGCACCTTCCCATCAATGTCCTGCTTTCTCACCTGTGCTCATGCACAGACATCGATGATCACTTCCTGGGTGTCATGCCGCAGTCTATAAGTTAAAGCAAAACTCAGACGTTCTGGAGCTTTCTCAACTTCCTCTGTGTGAAGGACACAGGAGCTGGAGTGTGCAATGCAATGGTAGCTTCTCTCCAGATTGTTAAGCATTGTAAGTGTGTGCAAATCTCACTTTCTGGTTCTGCGTTCCTAAAAAGTGTCTCCTCATAGGAAAGAAATTTCCTATGTTACCGCGTGAGACTTTGCAATAGTTTTGCAAACAATTTTTAAAACAGGCTCAAAGAGGGGCACCTGGGTGGCTCAGTTCTTAAACATCTGCCTTCGGCTTGGGTCGTGATCCCAGGGTCCTGGGATCAAGCCCCGTGTCGGGTTCCCTGCCCCACGGAGCTTCTGCTTCTGCTTCTCCCTCTGCCATTCCCCCGCTGGTGCTCACTCTCTCTCACTCCCTCTGTCAAATAAATAAATAACATCTTAAAAAAAAACAGGCACAAAGATATTTGAACACTTTTTGAAAATCTTCATTTTAAAAATTGTGGTAAAATGCACACAAAATAAAATTTGCCATTTTAGCCATTTTTAAGCATTCGGTTCAGCGGCATGAAGTATATTCACACTGATGTGTGGCCATCACACCGTCCATCCCCAGAGCTCCTTCCATCTTACAAAACAGAAAGTCTGTGCCCACGACACACGAACTCTGCATTCCCCTCTCCTCCAAGGGCCCAGGAACCGCCATTCTACTTCCTGTCTCTGAATTTGGCTGTTCTAGGTAGCTTGTCTAGGTGCAATCACACAGCGTGTGTGCTTTTGCGACTGGCTTATTTCACTTAACATAATATCCTATCCTCAAGGTTCATCTATGGGGTAGCCTGTGATAATTTCATTCCTTTTTAAGGCTGAACGGTGTTCCAGTATATGGATTTACCACATTTTGTTCATCCATGCATCCATCGATGGACACTTGGGTGCTTCTAAATTTGGCTATTGCTAACCCACTTCTGTGAATGCAGCTCACAAACATTTCTTTGTAGGCTCCACGATTTTACGTGGTCACCAGTGTTACTTGTCGTCAGGCCAGTGTTTGCTGGTGCCATCTCCCCCATGATAAAGCTAATTTTAGAAGATAGATTCTGACCCAGTCTGCATATTTGAAGGAGTTCTGTCTACTTCAGACACCTGGTCGACCTTATGATTAGTGTTAGCCTTTACAACGTATAGCTAGTCAAAGCTTTAGAGTACTTTGCCTACTTACCCAGAAACAACTTTGGTAGAAAGTTTATGCCACTTTGTGGATGTTAGAATTCCAAAAATTACACAGATTAGAGAGAATAAGTGAGATGGCGTGGAATCAGGATTCACTTTAGGAAAAATTAAGACATTGATAAAACACTATCGGGTGGGGGTGGGTTGTGGGAGGCAAATACTGGTTCCCCAAAGACGACCACATCCTAATTCTGCGAACTTGTGAATATGTTACGTTACCAGGAAAAAAGACTTTGCCGATGTAATTAAGTTAAGGCCTTGAGATGGGGAGTTTGTTCTGGATTTTTTGAGCGAGTGGGTCCAAACTAAAGTCTTTAAAAGTAGAAGAGGGGGACAGGAGAAGAGGTCAAATGCCACTTGAGAGGGACTGCACCCGCCGTTGCCGGCTTTGATGGAGAAAGGGGCCATAAGTCAAGAATTACAGGCAGCCTCAAGGAGCTGGAAAAGGCAAATAAGCAGATTTTCCCAAGTCTACAGAAAGGAACACAACCCTGGCAACACCTTGATTTTAGCCCAGTGAGACCCGTGTTAGACTTCTAATCTACCGAACAATAAGATAATACGTGTGTGTTGCTTTAAGCCACTAAGTTTGTAGTTGAAAATTTAAGAGCCAATTTTGATAGCCTGAGAGTGGCTGCCGACCATGTGATGTTGAAGAGAATTCTCAGCCAGGTCAGGTCAAACAGGAGAGTGACATGACTGGTCAGAAGTGTCCGCTGTGGGTGGGGTGACAGCACGTGGACCGTATGTTTGCCACTGCTGTTCTGGCCTCACCATTCACCCTCTCTTTCAATCCTTTTATTTCTTTTGTTGCTTCTCACAGAGCCCCCTGTAACAACTTACAACGCGTAAGCAAAGCCCTATCTGGTCAGATGCAAGCCCCGGGAATGCTAGGAACCGTTGCAAAGGTAGCTGCCAGAGACACTCGATGATGTTTGGTAGGTCACTGTATTGACCCCAAAAGTGGGTGCCAGCAGGGCTCCCCCAGACCTCTCGACTCATCAGCATGCTCTTCCGGTTTCCAGCTGCTAGAATCTGCATCTCTGTGTGTGATACTGCACTGGGACGTATTTGAGCTTTGCCCCCAGTTCCTTGCACAAGAGCTTCTAGAACGCTTGGAATTTCCTGAGTGATAGTGGTGAGAGGAATGTCTTATAATAAGCCCCTTTCAATCACACCTGAGTTTATGCTAATGAGGTGACTTTTTGTGGCCCCCAGAGAGCTTTACGTTGGGCGCTGGTTGCCAGAGGAACCCACAATGTGATCAGAGGGGTGGAAGTTTCAGACCACCCCACCTCACCCTCTTCACTTGTATCGGTAGTGTTTTACCATCTCCAGGGAGGGGAGAGAGGCTGGGGATGGAGTTCAATCACCAATGGTCAATGATTCAATCAATCACAATCAGTGTCTATATAGACGGAACCTCCACGAAACCCCTGGGTGCTGGGGTTTGGGAAGCTTCTGGGCTGGTGAACATATCCATGCGTCAACTCCATGGGAATAGAAACTCCTGCACTTGAGACCCTTCTGGACCTTTCCCTATGTACCTCTTCACTTGGTCGTTCATTTGTATCCTTTATGATAAGCTAGAAATAGTAAGTAAAGCAGCTTTCTGAGTTCTGAGAGCCATGATAACAAATAGTCACACCTGAGGATAGGGCTGTAGGAACCACACACAGAGCTGTGGATAACCTGGGGTCCCACTAGTTGTGGTTGGCTTCTGAGGTGGGGGGCAGTCTTATGGGACTGAGGGTCTGTGTTACTCTGGGTAACAATTGAATTAACTTGTAGGACACCCAGTTGGTGTCCACAGAAAATCAGAGAACGGCTTGGTGTCAGAAGCGTTGTGAGTAGACACAGATGCTAGGACTGTGCCTGAAGATTCTTCTCCCTCCCAGGAACCAAATCCACACTGCCCCACAGCGCCCAGGAATCAACCCCCACCCCCACCCTCACCCCCACTCATGTAGCAGCTCAAAGCCAAGGCTAACTGCGGTAGACAGACTGCAGAGCAGCTGGGGCTGGATAATTCCGAGGCTTGTGTTTTGTGCCCAGTTTCCCTGCAGCCTTCATTCTCCCATCACCCACCCACCCAAAAGATAAACTTCCCATCTCAAGGCCTTAACTTAATTACGTCGGCAAAGTCTCTTTTTTCCAGGTAATGTAACATGCTCACAAGTTTGCAGAATTAAGATGTGGATGTCTTTGGGGGGACCAGTATTTTGCCTCCCACAACCTACCCCCCTCAATAGTGTTTTATCAGTGTTTTAATTATTCCTAAATGGGATCCCGCTTCCACGCCACTCATTCTTTCTAATCTGTGTAACTCTCTAACATTCATGAAGCTGGATATTCTGTTTCTCTACTCCTGCTTTCTCAGCAGGCTATGCATTTCCAAATATTCAGTACTTAAAAACAAGCAATAATGCTCATGATAAAAAGCCAAGCAGCACGAAAGGGTATATATACACCGAACGGAGAGTAAGTGTCCTTATTCTACTCTTGACCTCGTATCCTCCAGATCCCCTCCAGAGGCAGACGTCATTTTAGGATTTTGTTTCTCTCAGATTTTTTAAAATGTAATCAAGCCTGTATACATATCAAACTACCACTCTATCTTCTACTTGAAAAAATTTTTAAATATTCCTTTCCACATCAATATACATGGTTTCTAATTTTTTGCATCATCCTTTACCTGCTAGGCTTGAAGATAGGGAATTCCTGTGTCTGTAGGTCGGAGATAAACCGCAGCTTTACCCTCACCCCTTTTTAAAAACAGCGAGGCTCTTATTTCTTAGCATTTCTTTAGCACAGCCTAGTGCTTTTATCGCCACATCTGTGCTAACACGCACATTGACGTCTTTTGGCACATGACACAAGTCATGATCAAGTCGTCAACATTGACAACGACAATGCCAATACCTTACGATTTTCCTCTCAGTGCAAACTCTTCATGCGCATTTATTTTTTCTGATCAAGTTCTTATGAGTCGGGAGTTATTATTACATGTGAAGGCTATCTGGTTCATCTCACAATTATGGCTATTCCGTTGCTTTGTGGAGGAGAACATTTTAGGAGAGAAAGGGCATCCTTTAAAAATGAGCATGAACCACAGTGCATTTGAGTCGGTCTTCAGACAAGTGTGTCTCTAAAGGAAGCCCGCTCTGGTTGCAGGAGAAGGAGGTGGGGGTGGGTGTTTAGATGGGAGGGGACATTACAGGAACCTCTGCATCCCCATCACTGTGTTTTCAAAACAGTCATTCCCAAGGCCATGTTTTGGTGGTTTCCTCTCAGGGGTAGCTTAAATGTTCTTTCATGCTACTGTAAATCGGCCTTTTTACAACGTCTATGTTAAAAGGACAAGAAACTGGAGCTCCTGGGTGGCTCAGCAGGTTAAGCATCTGACTCTCGGTTTCTGCTCAGGTCATGATACTGGGGTCATGGCATGAAGCCCCACGATGGGCTTTGTGCTCAGCACAGAGTTTGTGTGTCCCTTTCCCTCTGCTTCTCCCCCTGCTCTGTCTCAACCGCTCATTGAAGAAAAGAAAAAAGAAAAGAAAAGCAGCAAGAAACCAAATTTCCTCTAGAAGAGGTGATCTCAGGGGACTCCTTATCAGCTGGAATACAGAAGACCCTAATGTTTCATGATCTAATTTGGTTTTCAAGTTGTTCCAGATGCCTTTCTGCAGCAAGACTCCTCGTAATTAATCGTTGCAGACAGTGGAGTCGGCTCACACTTTTTTTGTTGTCTCCAGAGAATGCAAACCGTGGTAGAAACTTTGTGTGATAGAGAAAGTTAACAGCATCAGGCAGAACCTGGAAGATTTGTTGTGTCAGCTGAGCTCCTAGCTCCTGAATCTCTCTAAACATTTGATCTTGTCTTTGTTACAATTATCTCTTTAGTTGTCTTTTAGTAGTTTTAAAAAGGATTATGGGGCAGATTATTATTTTTTCTTAGTAGTGGGCTTTCCAGAGAGTTGAAGAACATAGGGAGATTCTTTGAACAATAGTAAAAGAAAAAGTGAGGATTCTGAGAAGTTAGAACTAGAACTTTTAAATAATTCCGGTTTTTTCCCCAAAACAAATAAAAATGCTATGACTCTAATGTATGAATGCATAGGAAGTTATTACTGTACTTTCTGAGAAGGATGGGAATTTGGTTGGTTCTAACTCACTTGAAGTATCCGCAGCAAGTTCCATCAAATAAACCCCTTTATTACTGTAACAGTCTATTAAAGGGAAGTTATTTTAGGTAGGTGGATTTTTCTCTGTTGAAGGGAAAGTCTCTGAAAATAATTTCATGGTCTAGATCAATGCCCTAAGTGGTCCAATTTTGTGTCACGATCAGGGACTGGGGGATAGCAAGCTTTTATGATGTGATTCATTGTACAATTACCAGCTATTTCAGGAAATTCCTTTCCAACTTCAGATAACAGTTACTTTGTGCCCCGAGCACTGGGACGACCCCCTTATAATCGTGTTCAAGCTTGGGTGGTTCGGCACTGCTTTTAGTCATACACCATGGACGTTCATTAGACCTTCTTTCTCACTGAGCACTTGGCCACATGGAATGTTCATTTGGAAGTTTCAGTGAAAGGCCCATAGAGCTCCACTACCCTGCACAAAGTTGTCCTGTATTTGGTCAACTGACTGTTGAATAATTGGCACAGCTTTCGATGCCAGTGTGAAAGAACCAGGAGAGGCAAGGAGTGCAATGGCCCAGCAGTTAGGAAGGCTACGCTGGTCTTGCTTGAATTCCACAGTGTGGGGAATGGGTGGTATGTATGTATTTACTGAGGTACAGGGATAGTCCCTCCAGGATAGGGTAGTGGTTCAGAACTTAGACTTCGGACAGAGCTGGGCATTAGTGCATGACCTCGGAGATGTGCACTACCCTCTCTCTTTAGATGTAAAATCATCATCATCATATCTCCCTCCCAGGGCTGTGGTGAGTTGGGAATTGAAATCATAAATGTAAAGGGGTCTGCCCAGAGCAAGTGCTCAATCCATGGGAATTATTTCTGTTCAGTCCATCAGCGTGGCAGATGCTATTGGGGTGCCGGCCATACCCCCTGTCCCTACCACTGCGGCCCATGACACGGGGCTTTTCTCAAGCCGCCAGACCCACTCTGCTGCCCAGGCTGGAGGAACAGAGGAATGAAGTCTGGAAGGAGCCTTCAAGTAAGGTTTGACTGGCCTCTACGTATCCCAGGTCTCCCGCAAGGATGAACTTTTGTTGGCTGTCTTCCCTTCCCTTCTCCCTTCCGCACTCCCCCACTCACCAGCCCCAAACAGACTCCTTGCACCCAGATCCTTCCTCAGAGTCGCTTCTGGGGAAACATACATTAAGACATTCACTTTGAACACAAGGAAAGGATTTTCTTTGTTAATGCTGGACTCGGTCATGCCTATTTATACGGGTCCAGGTCCCGAAATTCCTACAGGGAATCTTCTTGCCAGCAGGATTTGAGGCCTTTTAACCAATTGAGTCATAAATGGTGTTTTTTCCTTAATCAGAACAATTGATCTAAAAGGCAGCTCTCCAGGAGCTGCTGCAATGAAAAGAGGAGCCACCTCTCACACGTTCGCTTCTCCCGACACAGTTCCTGATGCTCCCGTCGCCATTCTTTCCGCCTTTCAACAGAGGTGTCCCTTGTCATGCAGATTCGACCTTAGAAGCTGGTACAAAAACAACACAGCTCCCTCTGATTAAACAGTGTCTTTTTTTGAGGCAAATAGGAACAATAATACCTCTAAACGTTGGAGATTCGCTCTCTGGAGGCTGTTTTGAACTGAATGCCTCCCAGATATTCTTGAAAAAGGAGGAAACATTTAATGGAAGTTTCAAAGCCAGCAGTTATTTATTCCGGGAGCGTTTATTGCTAGTGGGTGGTGAGCTCCGAGGCCCGAGCCCTGGTCATAAAAAGATCAGTGAGTCCTGCTCCCGCCACGGTTGAGGAAAAGACCATGTGAAACACTGACTAAAATATAGAGGCCTGAGTTCTTTAAACTATTTTTACCAAGTTTGCTGAACACTTTGGAAATTCTATAATATTTAATCAGTGATATCCTGATTAACTTTCCGTAAAGTTATATGGATTGTTCAAAGTAACATTTAGAGACTATTTTTGTTTTATTTTTATTTTATTATTTATTTACTTTAAAGATTTTATGTATTTATTTTAGAGAGAAAGAGAGAGAGGAGTGGGGAGGAGCTGAGGGAGAGGGAGAGAGAATCTCAATCGGACTCCGCACTGAGCGCAGAGCCCTACCTGGGGCTGATCTCACGACCCTGAGATGATGACCTGAACTGAAACCAAGAATCAGACACCTAACCAACTGAGCCACCCAGATGCCCCTTACTTTAATTTTAAAAAGGGTACATATTACATGTTATGGTAAAGGATGGGATGAAATAGCTTTTGATTTGCCATTTCTAGTTGAGTCCTGTTTAGTGAAAGAGTAAGAAGGGGCAGCTGGGTGGCTCAGTTGGTTAAGCATCCAACTCTTGATTTCAGCTCAGGTCATGATCTCAAAGTCGAGAGATCCAGCCCCGAGTTAGGCTCTGCCCTCAATGCTGAGTCTGCTTAGGACTCTGTCTCCCCTGCCTTCGCCCTCTGCCGCTCCCCCCCACCACATGTGCGTGCTCTCTCTTTCTCTCAAAAAAAAAAAGAGTGTCTAAGGGGAGGGACTCTGATATTTTCCATAAACGTTTTTCTAGTTTTTCATTTCACCCTGAAAAGTTAAATCAGATGAATCAGCAATAAAGAAATGTTTTGTCAAGGAGTATGTGTAGCATAGCTTGTGTAATAATGACTGAGGTAGGAGTAAAAACTTGTGGAACTTATGTTTTGGGAGATATTTTTTGGCTAATAATTCCAAACCCTTCCAAATATCCAAAATAGACATTTTTAGAGAAAAAATGCACACACCTGCTTGTTCATGCATTTATTACTTCAGCAGATTTTTATTGAGGACCAACTCTGTGTGAAGCCGGTCTAGGAGCTGGGGGTATAATAGTGATCAAAAAACAGATACGAACTTAGGGTCCAAGAAACAGATCTCATTTAATTAAACAAATGGATGTATAATTACATAGTGAAGAATGTGTATAGTTATAAAGCGATACATGTGCTCTGAGAAATAGCTGTAGAATTCCATGAAATCACCTAGTAGTGGAATCTGACCGAAGGTGAGGAAGAAGTTTTTGTGCTGAGACAGGAAGGATGAGTGGGGTTACCAAGGCCAAATGGGTTAGGTTACAGAGTGGGGGCTAAGAATGTTCCAGATAGAGGGAATATCAAGTGCAAAGACCTGGGGTAGGAGGGATTTGGAGTTATTTGGTTCTGAAGGCAAGTCTAAGCCCAGAGCGAGCAGGGGACAGCGGGCCAGATGAGACAGCAGAGAGAGGCTGAGGCCATGTTCTGAAGGCTTTCTAGGTCATTTAAGGACATCTATCCTTATCCTGTGAGCCTCGGGAAGCCAAAGAAGGGCTTCATATAGGAGAGAAATGTGATCAGGCTTGTCTTTTGAGAAAACAAAAATATTCAGATTGCCATCAAATGCATTAGGGTGGGAGTGGGGAAAGGTCGGAGAGGATAAGGAGAGGGATGGGTAATAGGCTACAGTGGGAATCCAGGGAAGAGATGGCAGTTCCTTGGAGGAGGGAGGAGTGATGGGGAGAGAAGGTGACTAGGTTCTAGAGGTAGGTACGATGTGATGTTGACGGGACTTGGGGATAGTGTAGCTATGAAAAGCAAGAGAGGGGGAGGTGTCAGAGATGGCGCCTTGTTTTCTGATTTGTATTTCCGCATGGAGGGTGGCGCTATTCACTAGGATTTGGGGGAAGATCATAAATTCACTCTTCAACATAAAAGTTTTGAAGTGCTTTTGAGTCCACTAAATGGAGTTGTTGAGTTGGCACTAGTATATAGACCTGGAGACCAAACTGTTCATTTTTATTATTATATAATTTGTTCTTTTCAAGTTTTAAAAAATTAAATGAAACATGCAGAGCTTGTATTTGCAAGAACATGTGTGTGTTTCTCATCCATTTATATTATCCACTTTAGCTCATAAAAATCATTGAAAATACATAAAAGGGAGTTTTCTCCCCACCATAGGAGATTAAAAAAATGCTCCTTATGTTTTATTACTCCAGAGATAATTGCATGAGGATAAGTACTAGAATAACAATGTGTAATTTTAACTGACAGTTCTTTTGTAATTTCTGCTAAACTTGAAATATGTAGAGTTGGTGTCGGTGTTGGCAGTGAGAGTAGTGGAGATGCCCAACGATGATCTGTTTCAATGTGCCGCCCTGACCAGTTCTTAGTCTATGTTTCTACCTGGACAACTCTCTCACTCCCATGGACTCCCAGCTCTTCACCCAAGAGTTACTTACAGTGCACCCTGGTCCAGGGGCTGGATATACAGCAGTGAATAAAACACATAAAGACAAACAAAAATCCACACCCTCGGGCATCTGGGTGGCACAGCGGTTAAGCGTCTGCCTTTGGCTCAGGGCGTGATCCCGGCGTTACGGGATCGAGCCCCACATCAGGGCTCCTCCGCTGGGAGCCTGCTTCTTCCTCTCCCACTCCCTCTGCTTGTGTTCCCTCTCTCGCTGGCTGTCTCTATCTCTGTCAAATAAATAAATAAAATCTTTAAAAAAAAAATCCACACCCTTATAATGCTTGAATATGGGAATGACTCCCAAGTCCATGTTCAGCTCAGACTTCTCTTCAGAGAGTTAGACATATCTACATGCAACTATTCCTAGGGCCCCTCAAATTCAAGATACCTAAAATCAAACTCCATACCTTTTTGTTCTGTGTCTGCTCTCTTGAGTTCTTTGTCTGTCCAATACTGTGCTTCCATCTTCCCCCACCATTGCCCAATCCATTGACCTGGGAACCATACTTAATTTCTCCCTGTCCCTCACTCCTAAACCCTATCAGTAATCTAGTCCTCCTCTTGCTTCTAAAATAGTTCTCACATTTGTCTGCTCATGTGGCCCCCAAGTGTCCCTGTCTAATGAAGTTGGCTCCCACCATCTCTTGCCTGGACTGTAAGAACCACCTTGCTGGTCTCTGATTCTGTATTGTTTCCTTTGAATTCCTCCTCCATGCAGCTGCCTGAATGACTGGTCTAAAAGCAGATCTGGCTGTGATCGTCTTTAATGACTCTAAGCTCCTTAATGTGCCATTCAAAGCCCTCCATGATTGTCTTCTGCCCACCTCTCCAGTTCACCTCCTCCATGCGTGTCCTTTCTTTCAAATGCAGCAACAAGGAAGGGCCTATGGTTATCATTGCCCAAACCCGGAAGGTCCTTCCCTGGATTTGTCATGCGTCTACAGCTGTTCGTCCTCTAAGACTAGGCTCACGTGCCATTTCTCCCATGATACCTTATCTCGCCCCCTAACTCCCTCCCCAGGACCAGGCGGATGGCTTCCAAAGCATCATGCCCCTGCTCCTTTACGTGCTGTCTTGGAATTTCCTGCCTCGCATTGGGATTGTCAATCTTCCTCGGGCTTTGAAAGTAAGAACAGTGTCTTAGTCAATGAGCGTAGCCTCAGCTCCTGGGACGGTATCTGGCACACAGAAGGCCAATGATGAATATGTGTTGAATTGTGTTGGGAATGTGTATTAGAATACTTTTCTATTGGGGAAATTTCAAGAACATAACCTGTGATTTTTCTTTTCATGGAAGTACTAGTATAATGTAGAAGGAGCCCTTTAATCTAAACTATACTTGAAAGAGAAGGGGAACTAGGACTCTGCAGTAGAAAGTTCTTGTCTGAGGCTAAAAAAAGGGTGAGACCATGAAAATGCTGTGGTATCTAGAAGTCTCAATATGCTGTTGTTTTTCTTTAAAAGAAAATTGACTTCTACAAATGTCTCAAATGTAATAACAGCAAAAGATATATGGAGCAGGGGAGTCCCTGATTATTTTACATTCTGAAAGCTTCGGCTTACAGACAGGCTAACGCTGTGTTGAATTTGGCGTCCTCCCTTGACAAAGATATGTACACAGTTGATTCTATCACCTAGTTCTTTCCTGTCTTCAACTTATTTTCCTACAACAAAGGATGGAAAATATTCACAACTCAGAACAAATGTATATTTGGAATAGTTGGTCCTTTCTGTTCTTTTTTTTCCTCCTCTGAAAAAATGTACTTTGATCTTCAGCGTACCACATGAAGGTCCTGTGAACGCACTACCTAATGGGGAAAATAAATAAGCCAAGAGCTGCTGTAACTTAAGATGTTTGCCTTGAGAACTATTGGTCTTTCTGTCAGTCTGTCAGCCTGCCTGTCTTTCTGTGTGAGACTCTCCATTTTGACTGCCAGCGTTTTGTGTAAGTACCTTAGAGGTTTTCTTTTAATATCTAAACACAACACTCCCTGTTCTTGCCAATTGCTGTAGAATTCTTTCATCACTTAGCAAGGGTGAATTTTCTTTGTTTCTTATTCAGCTTTGCTTGCTAAAGCTCTTAAACAGCTAAGGAACATCTTGCCAGACTACAAAGGATGATTTTTATCTCTTAATTGATTTAGTAAAAAAAAAAATCCCAAATTTCACATTCATTTGGTGAAAATGGAAACATCCATGGTGTAGCAGATGCTATACTGTGGGGCCCTGATTCCCCCTTCAGGACAGGGCCCTCATTCTCCAAGCTGCCGCGGAAGGTGGCTGATAGAAGCTCACAGCGAAGTCCCTCCTTGGGAATTGACGTCAGCCCAAGAAAGCTGCCCGAGCAAGCTTCCTGGCCTGCCCCACATACGTCAGAGTCCCAGAAATCTTCCCCAGGAAATCCATCCTAAGTCATAGGAATTCAACAATGAATCCGTTCAGGCAAAAGACTGGTGTATTAGCCAGAGTTCTTCGGAGAAATATTATCAATAGGAGAACTATATATATCCTATATATATATCATATAATATATATCCCAATATATTTAACATATACCCTTATATATAACATTTAATATATATCCTAACATATGTAAATAGCATATATCCTTACATATTTCCTATTGGTTTTGCTTCTCTGGAGAATATACAGTTGACATTTGAAGAACACAGACTTGAACTGGGCAGGTCCTCTCATAATGTGAATTTTTTTTTTTTGTATAAATACGGTACAGTACTATAAATGTATTTTCTCTTCCTTCTGATTTTCCTAATAATATTTTCTTTTCTCTAGCTTACATTATTGTAAGAATACAGTATATAACACATATAATATATAAAATATGTGTTAATCAACTGTTTATGTTATCAGTAAGGCTTTTCATCAACAGTAGGCTATCAGTAGTTAAGTTTTGAGGGAGTCAGAAGTTATACACAGATTTTTGACTGAGCAGGCAGTGAGTACCCCTAACCCCATGTAGTTCAAGGTCAATTGTGTATATACATGTAGTGTACATATAAGAAAATATACATGTAAGATGTCATATACATAGTACATATATGTAATAAATCAAACTCTATCTAGCTTGCTAGCTATTTATCATCTATACAAATTCCATGCCTAGAGTAGAGGATGGCAAAGCAGGGACCAGGAAGACTGCTAATGTGTCTAGGATTTCTTTGAGGGACACTGGACATGTTCTAAAATTAGATTGTGGTGATCTAACGCAGCGTATCTTTGAATCAGTTTAAGTGTCGTGTCAAACACAATTGCCTTTTTCAGCTTAGATTTTTGGAATGTTTGAACACAAACATTGCCTTGGAGATGATCTGGTAGCTTTCAGACTGGAGACAGACCATGGATTGAGAAAGTTGCAACTCTGTTGATTGGCTGAGAAGATGAAGGCTGAGAAGGGAGCACTGGAGACTGAGGATTCCATAGTTCTAAGGCTGTTCACTCACAAAAAACTTCTTCTTTTTTTCTTTTTAAAGATTTTTATTTATTTATTTGAGAGAGAGAGAGAGACAAAGATAGTGAGAGAGAGCACAAGCTGGGAGGGGAGGGAGAAGCAGACTCCCCGCTGAGCAGGGAGCCCAACACGGGGCTTCAGGACCCTGGGATCATGACCCGAGCCACCCAGGCGCCCCCACGAACGCACTTCTAACTCTGAATTTTCTCCAGCTCCTTCTCTTCTCTATGCAGGTACTTAGAGCGGAGGTAGTTGAAGTCTTGCTGGGACAGCCGCGTAGCACAGTAAATAGCACACAGCCTGTTCTCTGTTAGGATGTGCTATTTTCGCCTTATTCAGCTGCCCAGGATCGTTTTAGACCAAACATTTGAGCTTGTTGGTCCTTTTAGCTGTAACAGCATTTTGGATCACTATGTTCTGGGAGTGATCTATGATAACGAATACTCATTGAGCACCTCCTGTGTGCTAGGTACTATTCTAAGTGCTGTGGATTTGTGGTAAATCAGTTTGATAATGAATTGTAGAGTCAACACTCACTCACCCTAAAACCATGTACTGAGCACCCGCCGTTTCTCATGGATTGTTCTAGGCTCCAACTAATGATGAAAACTCAAAAACAAAATTGCAAGTATAGAGAATCATGTTTTTTTTTTTTTAAAAGATTTTATTTATTTATTTGACAGAGAGAGAGACAGCCAGCGAGAGAGGGAACACAAGCAGGGGGAGTGGGAGAGGAAGAACCAGGCTCACAGCAGAGGAGCCCGATGTGGGGCTCGATCCCATAACGCCGGGATCACGCCCTGAGCCGAAGGCAGACGCCTAACGACTGCGCCACCCAGGCGCCCCAGAGAATCATGTTTTTATGAATTGTGGAGTCAAATAAACCGAGGTTGGCAATCCCAACTTCCATCTCTTACAAGCTGTGTGACTTTGGGAAAAATCATTTAAGCCAAGAAATCTCAGTTTTCTCAGCTGTAGAAGGGAGAGAGAGAGTGAGGGAATCACCTGGGTCATGATATCTTGTAAAATTTTATTGAGAAAACATATCTCACTAAACACCCAGCTTAATGCTGGTCCTCACTAAACACAAATAACAGCTCCTTTCTAATTTTTAGCTCATTCCCGTGGATTTGGATTATGGTGCATGTAGAAAGCCATTTTATCTCTCTCTCTCTTTCTCTCTATTTTCTCTCTCTCTCTATCATCTATGATCTACCTACCTATCTATTTTTGTAAGGGTCTAACATAATTCTTTTATTCATTTATTTTTATTGAAGTATAACTAACATACAATGTTATACTAGTTTCAGGTACACAACATAATGATTCAACAATTCCATACATGACTCAGTGCTCATGCTTTGGGGCGCCCGTGTGGCTCTGCCGGCTAAGCGTCCCACTCTTGATCTCAGCTCAGGTCCTGATCTCAGGGTCATGAGTTTTAAATGCTCTGAGATTCCACAGCGAAACATCCAGGTTTAAAGATCATGCTAAGCCCTCCTAAAAATGCCAGTAAAAGACAGAAAACAAACCAGTCTAGACAGTTACTGTGCTGTGGGAGGAGCACAGGGAACCGGGACTTGAGGTCCGGGGCTGGCGTTCAGTGCTCGCCCTGAACCATTTCTGCAACCTCAGGGAAGGTTCGGGACTTTTCCAGGGCACAAGTTTTCTCACCTATAAATGAAGAAGTTGAATTATGAATGATTGAAATGGCTTTCTACATTAAGAGGCACAAACGTACTTTGTTCTCAAGGTAAATCAGTCATGGAGATGAAAAGTACAGCACAGAGAATATACTCACTAAGATTGTAGTGGCCTTGTTTCGTGACAGAGTGTGACACTATATATATATATATACATATATATATATATATATACACATATATATATATATGTATATATATATATTTTTTAAGTAAGCACGATCACTCCAGCTGTGCAGAAGCAGATGGAAAGCAAAATCAGAACAGTGTGTATTCATGGCGGGGCTCACAACCCGCTTGGCCGCAGGAGCAAAGCTAAGGTAATAGTGTGACGGGAGTGCTTAAAGCACAGTAAAGAGAACCGTGGCTGCTATCTCTGGGTCCTGGCATCCCCCCCCCCCACCCGGGGAGAGTGCTTGTCCCATGAGAGCCTCAGGGCCTGGGGAGGCCCCGAGTCTTGGGCCACCTCCCCGCTGCTGCTGTTTTGGCCACTTCAGCTGCACGCCGGGATCCCTGGGGACTTATAAAAAACACCAGTGCCCTGGCACCAACCCAACCCCATTAAATCAGAATCTCTGAGGGAGGGGCCTGGCTTTTAACATTGTTCAAAGAAGTTCCCAGGTGGTGCGCCTGGGTGGCTCAGTCAGTTAAGCATCTGCCTCTGGCTCAGGCCCTGATCTCAGGGTCCCTGGATGGAGCCCCATACTGCGCTCCCTGCTCAGCGTGGGGAGCCTGTTTCTCCCTCTGTCTCTGCCCCTCGTCCTGGTCCTGCCCGTGCTCCCTCTCTCTCAGATAAATAGATAAAATCTTTAAAAACAAAAACACAAAAGAAGTTCCCAGGTGATTCCAAAGTGCAGCCTGGGTCCCAAACCGCTGCGCGGCTCCCGGGGTCCCAAACTGATGTGCCACACCCAGCCCTCCCCTCCCTGGTGCCAGCTACGCCCTTGACCCACTGCTCATGTCCCACCTGCTCCCGTGACTTCAGGAGACTTCATCTAGCTGTTTGCTTTCCAGCTTCGGGCCCCTTGCAGTTTCTGAATGGCTGCATCCCTGCTTCTCCCTGGCTTCCTACGTGTGTGGAGTTGAATTCTTACTCTGTGCAGTTACTTTGCGCTGGACATTTCACTGTGTCTTGGCAACATCCCTGCTTCTCCCTGGTGGTGGAGGCCGTAACATCCACCATTTACCGTGGGCTCTTGTTGTCTCTAGAAGTGCCCCTTCAGGGAGTTCGACTGAGGCTCCCAAAAAGATATGTCATAGCCTGGAATGTGTCCTTATTTGTAAAGTCTTTGTAGATACAATTAAGTGAAGGCTCCAGAAGAGATCATCCTAGGTGTAGGGTGGGCCCTAAGTCCAAGTGAGCCTTATAAGACACCTAGGGAAATTGTGGAAGGAACAGAGATGCCCTTCAACAGATGAATGGATAAAGAAGTTGTGGTCCATATATACAATGGAATATTACTCAGCTATCAGAAAGAACGATTACCCAACATTTGCAGCAACATGGACGGGACTGGAGGAGATAATGCTAAGTGAAATAAGTCAAGCAGAGAAAGACAATTATCATATGGTTTCACTCATTTGTGGAACATAAGGAATAGCAGGGAAATTGTTAGGAGAAGGAAGGGAAAAATGAAGGGGGGGTGAACAGAGGGGGAAATGAACCACGAGAGACTATGGACTTCGGGAAACAAACTGAGGGTTTTAGAGGGGAGGGGGGTGGGGGGATGGGCTAGCCCGGTGATGGGTATTAAGGAGGGCATGTATTGCAGGGAGCACTGGGTGTTATACGCAAACAATGAATCATGGAACACTAAAAAAAAAAAACAAACCCAGTATGCCCCTTAAGAGAACCACAGGGGATGAAATGACATAATAAAAATATTAATATTTGATTAAGAGGAGGAAAAAAAAGAGACATCTAAGGAGAAGGAGGAGAAGGCTGTGTGGAGCCAGAGGCCGAGAATGGGACCGCAGACTAAGGAACGTTCAGAGCTACCAGAAGCTGGAAGAGGAAAGGAAGGCTTCTCCCCATGAGTCTTTGAAGGGAGCATTGCCCTACTGATTCCTTACTTCCAGACGTCTAGCTTCCAGAAGATGAGAGCATACGGCTTGCTCATTTTAATCCACTCGGTTTGCAGCATTTGTTACGGTGAGAACACTAATAGAGATGCCTTCTCTGTACCCTGCTTTTTGCTTGGCTATGACCATGACAGACAACCATCCAGTTCTACACGCTTTCTTTGGACAAATGAAGTTTTGCCTTTTATTATTATTAAGTCCAGAAAATTTTGGGGTATCCACTAGGCAAAGCTTCTCTTTTCTTCTCTCTCTTCCAGCCTTCTCTCTATCCAGACTGAACAGCTCCCACCAAGGACCACCTCAGAATGGCCACATCCCAGCATCTTCCAGTAATTTCACAGGTTTTAATTTTTCCATATCATGTTTCCTTTAAAACAAACAAACAAAATCTATGCCTGTTTGTTGTACACAGTTGCAACAATTTAGGAGAATAAGTTCTGCCTTCTCCTGCTGGCTTCCTCCATCCACCTTCCCATACCCGCTTACGGATAACCGAGGGCAGTACAATGACTATCCTCCAATCCTTTTTTTGCAGGCAGCTGTTTTGCAAGTGATAACTGACTGACAGGAAACAGAAGCTCTGGGGCACCTGGCTGGCTCAGTCAGTAGAACGTGCGACTCTTGATCTCGGGGTTGTGAGTTCGAGCACCGTGTTGAGTGTGGAGATTACTTAAAAATAAAACCTTAAAAGGAAAGAAAGAAAAGAAACAGCAGCTTTGACGCAGGTGGAAACAGAACTCACTTGTTGAAGCAGGCAGGGGTGGGTGCTTAGAGCCCATTGATCACGTCTCTGAGCATCTCTCTGAAGAAGTTCAGGACACAAGGCACAAAGGCCATTTGGAAACCACTGGCCTTAGGGGCCAAGTTCCGGACTAGGATGAGAATTTAAGGAGCTGCTCACTCCCAGGGCTATGCCTACCTTGAATCTTCAGGTTGGGTGGTGAAGACCCGATCAATGGCAGAACAGGGGTGCCGGCTCTCTCTGTTTGTGGCTTCTGGGTGTGTCAGAAGGAGGGGGAAACTACAGCACTTATTTCTGGCTACATACATTAGTTGCGCTTGCTCAAAAGCCTCAATTGTCTTCCTGTTTCATCTACAATGAAAGCCAACGCCCTTGCTGGCCCCACACAGTCTGCCCTCCATGCTGCCCCCAACATGATTCCTCTCTGATCCCAGCTCCCAGTCACCAGTCCCAGCACTTACCTGACTCCAGTCACACTGCCCTCCTGCCTTTTCCTTCAACACACCAACTGTGTTCTACCTCAGGGCCTTTGCACTTGCTGCTCTCTCTGCACATGAAATGCTCTCTTCAGGGATCCAGGAGACTCACTCCCTTACTTCCTCCAGATCTCTGCTCAGGTGCCACCAGATCAGAAAGGACTTCCCTAACCATTCAGTGAAAACAGTTCTGGCCAACTCTACCATGCATTGTCCCCCTGACACTGCTTCCGTTTCCTGTGTAGCTCTGATAGTCAGCTGACTTCATAGCTTCAGACAGTCAGACTACTGCAGGTTTTGTGAGAAATGGTACAAAAACAAGCCAGATGCTTTCCCCCACTGATTTCACTGAGGGCTGGCTGCTGAGTGCAGGATTCACTCTGTTGATTTTGGTTCCCAGATGAAAAGCCCCAGGGGTGGCTTTTGGAAATGGGGTGTAGGGAAGCCACACATCCTTGAAAGCATTGGTTCATGTGTTTGTGAATTCTCTGTTCCAAGATGCTCATTGTGTATCTGTGGGGCTGCCTTTTTCTCCTTGCTTCCAGGAAGTTTGGGGCCAAATTTGAGACAGAACTATAACAACTCTATGGGACTTGAATGTCTTACTCTCTGGTTGGGGTTTTCCAGACTTATTTACATTGTCCCAACCCTGGTTGTTTGTTCCTGTTACATTATATGTATAGTTTGTTCTTTCTGCAATCCAGGGGTGGGGCGGGAGAGAAATAAGCTAATTATTGAGGGATGGTATACACGTGTGATGGGCACGTGGGCCTCTGGCCCAGCAGGCTCTACTGGAAAGGTAATATTACCCAGGACAGAGAGGAAAAGGATGGTTGCGCAGTTAAGACTTGAGGTCAAGTTTTTGCTCACATAGTCCTTACGGTAATATCATATGATAATGTGGACCCATAAATTTAACGGATCTCTGAGCTGGAAGAAATTGTTGGTAAATCCAAGTACTTCCTCGTAGAAATAAGGAAACTGAAGACCAAGCAATTTGCGTAAGGCCCCAAACTATTTATTGGCAGAAATGAGAAGAGAATCCTTTTCTCTCTCCTCCTGGCCCAAAGCTTTTTCCATGATACCACCCACAAAGTTGCAGTCCTTCCCATTTTGTGTATTAAATTTTTTCATTTGAGATCCTTGGAAAATGTGTTAAGAGGTTATGCCTGTGTATGTATAATACTTTTTCCTCCACAGACTTTCCAAATTCAATAAAGTCATGGAAGCAGAGTGCCCCCTGATCGTTTTCCTCAAAGCCCACCCTGATTTTAATGCTCTGGTTCAGGAACACAGTCTTCCCAGCAGCCTCCCTTTGTGAGTGGGCTTGTAGCTGGGAGGGGGAGGCGGAAACACAGAAGGCACTCCTCTGGCTGGTGGGAACCTACTGGGGCAAAAATAGAGCTTGGGGTGCAGGGGGCTGGGGGTCGGCGGTGGGTGGATTCCAGGTGGCAGGTGGGATCATCAGAGTAGGGGGTTTTCGGGGAAAGCTGCCAGCTCGGGCCAGGAAAGGAAAGATAGGGATTCCAGATGTGTCCCAAACATGTCTGGTTTCAGTCAACATTGGAGGAATCTTAAGCGTAGGTTCTCAAAAAATCATAGAACCCCAGAGGGGTTGAGGGGCAGGCTAAAAAGAGAGATATCACAAGTCTTCAGGGAACCGAAACGCAGCCCGGCCCAACACAGGCTTCTTTGGCAAGTAGCATTAGGGCTTAGGACCTAACTTTAAGAGGCAAGGCGTTCTGATGAATGGGTATATTTGGCTAGTTCTGGCTGAGCGGTTTTCTATGGTGACTTCAGCCCAGTGGGACTGAACGGCAGCCTCCAGGTATCACTGCTGCTTGTTCACCAGACCGGCAGGCACAGAGCCCTGTGGGTGGAGGGGGTCGGGGCGGCACCTGGAAGGATCCTGGGGCCCAGGAGATGCTGTCCAGAGAGAAAGCTCTGTGAAGAAAGGCCAGGGAACAGTGGATCTGCTCATTCCACGCTCCTGCATTTTGTGAGTGTGTCTCCCTAGAAAACCAGTCTTTTTCTGCAGGGCACACTTTACTGCACACGAGCACATAGGGATTTCATGCCTCCGCCAAGACCGGGCCTGGTTATCTCTATCATATGTTGCAAGATAATGGCCCTTGGTGCGTGATAAATAAGCAAAATGATCCCAGTGAAGATCATATGACTGGCATTTTAAAAGCTAAGAAAGCGATCCATTGTAGTTAAGAAACTGTGTGATGGTCGATTTTCTCATGAGACACACAGCTGTGACCTTAGAGACACTGCAGTGCAATTCTGAGCTTCTCCCTCACTTTGTTTCCAGGTTTACTTAAACCGTTGCTGGGTTGCAAGTGGTCTTTGTATCTCTGTCCCCTACCAATGGGCTCCATGCCTGGATCAAAGGAGTTCTTGAAGGCGCGATCCTGAAGCCCCCAGCTCACCATGCCAAGGCAATAAATGGGGAATCTGGGTAAGCTTTCTGACTGTCCCTTAAAATCCTTTCCAGCTACGAGGTTGTCACTCTTTATTTCCCCAAGCCTGGCCTGAGGACCACCTGCATTAGAATCTCTCGAGTTCTTTGTTAAAAATGGGCCCGAGGTATACCCATTGAATCAGACTCTCTGGGACTTGGGCTCAAGAATTGGTATTTTCAATAAGTGATTCTTGAATAGTTAGTTTTTTAAAAAAACAGTTCGATATTTACCTGAAAGCGAACACTTATGCAGCTATCACCCTGGTCAAGACCTAGAACTTTCTCAACAATGCAGAGACCCCCTCACGCCCCCCCCCCCAGCTCCCCAAAGGTAACTAGTATCTTGATTTTATGACAATCGCTATCTTGGTCTTTCTTAGGATTGGTGCTTTCACGTTTAGGGATACATTTAGGCATGTATCCTTAAACACCATAGTTTAATTTTGTCTGGTTTTTTTTTGAGTTCTATATGAACGGAATCACATACGTTGTAGCTTGGGCATCTGATCTTTTTTTTTTTTCCTTCTCGCCATTATGTTTGTGAAATTCACCCGTGATGCTGCCTGTGGTTGTAGTTTTATATCGCATAAGCTCTAAACCATGATTTATGTATCTAGCCTACTGTTGGTGGACACTGGGTGGTTTCTGGTTTAGGATTGTTATGAATAATGGTGCTCTGAACACGCTTGCACATGTTTCTGTTGGTTATACAGTAAGAGTGGATTGCTGGGTGTGCTTATCTGTAATGTTAGTAGATAATGCAAGCTGCTTTACAAGCTGGTTATTGCAAGTCCAATTTCAAGAACCTTTATCTATCTATATATACATATATATTTTTTTAATTTTATTTATTTGACAGAGATAGAGACAGGGTTCGCGTGCTGCCCTGTGTCTTGAGGGTATTTTCTTTTTTTTTTTTTAAGACTTTTTATTTTTAATTTGTTTATTCGACAGAGATATCGACAGCCAGCGAGAGAGGGAACACAAGCAGGGGGAGTGGGAGAGGAAGAAGCAGGCTCATAGCAGAGGAGCCTGATGTGGGGCTTGATCCCATAACACCGGGATCACGCCCTGAGCCGAAGGCAGACGCTTAACTGCTGTGCCACCCAGGCGCCCCTATATGTACATATTTTTTAAAAGATTTTATTTATTTACTTGAAAGAGAGTGAAAGTGAGAGAGAGGGAGAAGCAGACTTGCTATTGAGAGGAGAGCCTGATATGGGGCTCGATCCCAGGACCCTGGGATCATGACCTGAGCCGAAGGCAGGTGCCTAACCGACTGAGCCACCCGGGCGCCCCAAGAACCTTTACCTATATTTTTGCAGAGTGGAAGGTGGAAACAACCATGGAGTGAGCTTTATAGGTAATTCATTGTCATTTCCTTTCCCCAGTTTATGGAGGTACTAGCCGGATTTGTTTTCAATCAGAGTTTTGTTGCTTTAATTCTCCCTTTGTTGCTTATTGCTAACCCCTGCTGAGTTAATATCCTAAGCAGCTTTTTGATCTGTCCAGAAATGAAAACGGATACGCACAAGAACCTGCTATGTGCAGGCACAGTGTTAGGATCTAGGGACATAAAGGTAAACAAAATAGGGAAGAGTTCAGTCTTCGAGAAGCTTGAAGTCTAGTGAGGAAGTGACATACACAGAGAAGATAGGAGTAAATATAATTACAAACTCTGAGACCTTCTGCAGGAAAAGAACAGGTGCTGGGAGAGTACGAAGGGCTGGGGGTGGGACATACCATCTAGACATGAGGGTATGGGGAGAGAGTGGGAGAGAGCCTGGCTTGAAAAGTGGCAGTTAGCTCAGAGCTGAGTAAATCCCACGAAGAGTCAGTGAAGGACATTCCAGGCAGATAAGATGTTCTCTTGTGTGGGCTCTGAGAAAAAGAGGAGGCTGGCCTGTAAGGAACTGGAAGGGGGGCGGTGGAGTGTGGTGGACGGTGTGTGAGATGCACCTGGCAGGGTGGGCAGGCCTGTGGTGTGGCGTGCTGTGGTCCGCTGCCCCGTGTGAAACGTTGGTTCTGCTACTCTACGGAGAATGGCTTGTCGGAGGCCAGGCGTGGTGGCCGGCGGGTCAGTCAGGAGGCTACTGCACTCACCCGGGCCAGAGATGATGTTCAGCTGGACTCGGACATTGCCAGGAGACTTGGAAAGACGTGGAAGAATTCAAGAAACATGTTGGAGTTGGAATGGAGAAGTCTGGTGATGGATCATCTCTGAGAAGAGAGAGGGCCGGGAGTGCCAAGCATAACTCCCAGGTTTCTGCCACAGTAACTGAGTGAGAGGAGGAGTGCTTTCCTAAGATGGGGACATCTTTGTCACGGACATCAGATTCCTTTTATGGTGCTGAAAACCTATTCTATCCCCATCCGCTTTACATTTTTCTATACTCAATTTCAAAATAAAAGAAATGTAGTTTTGGTGAACCAACTTTCTTTTCCCTCTTCCACCCTCATTACTTATTTACTGAGTAACTATTTATGTGCTCACTGTGTCCTGGGCTTCCAGATCGTGGTTTTCGTGCGTGAATTAGTGAATGAGTTCTACTTACGAGTCAACCTCTAGATTTAAAATAAGGGTAGGCTGCCCTGACAGGGAAATGGCAGAGCTAGACCGGTCCTCAGAACAAATGCAATTGCTTAAAAATTATCTTTTTTTTTTAAAGGGAACATTTATGACATGGAAAACTTATGTTAGAGCCTAATAAAAAAGTTCTGAATTCAGAGATGTAAAAGAAATGACAAAAAAAAAAAAAAAAACCCAACAAAACCAACTTCTCAAACTCTTCCCTAACGAATTGGATTACACAACATTTTCCTTTCAAATTTCTTTTTTTAAAAAGAATTTTAGCTATTTTGAGGCCATTTGAAGTGGGCTTCCTGTATAAAATACGGGTATATTTAATTTCCTCAAGATATGCTTGCTTGAACATAAAGATATCAGAAGAGTTTTCAGGGTCGAGTTTGTGAGGAGATTCTGAACTTTTCAGATTGGCCTATTGAGTGTATTTTAAGAAATTTGGTTCAGGTCTCTTAGCTGGTCCATCAGAACCGTCCTTCGGGCCCTGGAGTCTTAGTTGGTCATCTGGAAGCACTGGAGAAGAGAGAGACATGAACGGATTGTGTGCCCATCCACCCGCCACCTCATCGCCTGCAACCAGCAAGAGGCCAGGTTTTCTTAATCTCGAACGACCGAATCCACCCGGCTAGTTTAAGCAGAGTTGGTACAGAACTTCCAGGAGGACCAGCGAGCTAAGCTTGGATACTACATAGGAATAAGCAACCAGAAGAAGCACCAACCAGACAATGAGACTTTTCTAGCAGAAACCTCACAGCCCCCACTGCCGACTAACCAGACCGCATGCTGCTGGGCCCACAGAGCAGACCTTGGCCTCGGCGAGAACAAAGGCCTCCAATCCATGCTGCAGGTCCCACTCCCTCACTCGTGCCGCCTTCCATCGCTCGCTGCTGCTTTCCACGTCTCTCATGGACGCATCTGTTTGGTATAATCTAGAATGCTTGCTTACTCCCATAAGAATGCAGACAATAATCGGTTCCAACTGGAGAGCAACAAGTGCTTCTTAAAGGAGCCTGGGCAGGATGGCTCTCCCCGGTCCAGCCTCTCCAGAGCAGGGACGTACACCAGACAGCGTCGGAGGTGATGTTTGAAATAACATGCAGTAGCTGCCACAGTCAACGAACAAAAGCACTGAAGGAAATGATCTTCTCAAACCCCTGGTCTCCTTCTCCCAGCACCAATTCCACTCAGCAGAAACATTTACCTGGGTCTTGCCTACATTTCCCAATCGTGTCCTTGCAGGTGTCCCCTCTGTCAGAATGAGTTCAGGGTCACTCAGACAAGGCGAGCACAGCCAGGAGGCACGGACGACCCCTACTTTTCACGAAAGGCCCTCAGACACCAAACAGTTTCTTTGAGGTCAGCGACCTTGCTTCTTCCTGATTTCTATTAGGTTTTTTGATTTAGGTCAGATCATGGATCAGAGGGTATTTCTTATTGTTAGAGTGTAATTCTAGAGTTTACTAGGAGATGCTATAGAATGTTGGGTGTAATGGAGATAGTTATTGGCAATGACGTTCTTATAAGTTTAAAAGTCATGCTGTCACCATTCACTGCAACTTCCCCAGTCCGTTTCAAATAATTAAATCTTAAAGAAAAAAGGATAACATAAAATGGGCATGGTGGTAATCACGCTCACTGTCTTGTTTAATGGCACAGTGTCGGAGACAAAGGGGTTGTAAAAACTTCTTGGGACTTTCTGTTTTCCAGTTCGGCACATAAGGGGCTTGAGGCCACCACTCCGTCCTCACAGCAAGTAGAAACCTAAACAGATGTCAAGAGAAGTGAGGACACAGGGTGAATGGCTGCCCCCAGGACCGGGAGACAGGTGAATACAGGAGGTCTCGGCTTACCAGCACAGAGGCGAGCAGAAGCCACGTGAGAACAAGTGCCACGTGGGAGAACAGGAACTGTGACTGATGCATGGTGGGAAGCTCAGGATAGACAAGTCCAAGTTAAAAACTCTCCAGGGAGCCTCTCCACAAGTTTGTGAGATTTACCTCCAGGAGCTTGACCAGGTCCCCACAAGCAACACCAAATATACGGGGGTGGGAATTGGGGGGGCGGGGGGAAATTCCTTGTCTGGCGTGGGAGGAGAAAAGGAACCATTTTGAAATACGCCAGCGCAGTTAGCTCTTCTCACCAAGGCCTGGCCTCAGGGGCAACTATTTTCCCAGAGCCTAACCTGGGGAAGGCAATACCCAACTCCAGCCCCCTCGAGCCATCCTGTCCTATCTAAGGAGAAAACAACTGAGCAACGCTTGTGAAGTTCAGAGTTCAGGGACATCTACATGCACAGTCCAGTCCTCCCCCTGTATCTCACTACCATGTTACTAAAGGCCTGTTTACAGCAGTTCCTTTACCCAGTACGTCATGTCTGGCTATTGAGAATAAATCACAAGGCATACCAATAGGTAAAAAACACAATTTGAAGAAATGGTGCCAGCGTCAGTACCAGACATGGCAGGGGTGTTGGGATTCTCCAGCTGGGAATTTAAAACAATTATTCTGAGGGCTCTAATGGATGAAGTAGACAGCATGGAAGAAGAGAGGAAGCAGAGAGATGGAAATCCTTAGAAATAATGACAACGACAACAAAAACAAGTCAGAGATCAAAAACACTGTGACAGAAATAAAGAATTCTTGGATCCAAGATGGTGGTTGCAGCCACAGTCCATTGTGTTAGAGACCCCAGGGCTGCAGGTGTGGATGGGGTGGTTCAAGCTGTACTAGCATTCCCTCATCCGATAGGAAGAGAACAGCACTATGTGCGCAAGGACTGATTTCAACTGGAGTCCAACCAAGAAAGATCTTGATGGCCGAAAATACTAATACTCCCGTGACCTCCTCAAGGATGAGTCTGACGTCTGGTTTGAGAGTATCACCATATACCCCAATACTGCCCCATGAATTGCTTTCTGTGAAGTAGATGGGACAACAGCAAATGTCTAATTGATCCCTTCAAGCTTTTGAACCAGGAACCGGCTTAAATTTATTGGCTCATCTCATGGCTCTGGGCCTGGGCCCTTGGCTGACAGTGGAAATCCTGGATCTGATTTCAGAGCATGAAGAATGATAAGACCAGTGAAGATCCAAGCTACTGAGACAGAAAAGGAGAGACCTTTGGAAGCCTAGGTCTTGACTTCCTATCTTATTCATGGCTCAGCTTCTACTAAGACCCCTCCCACCCGAACCCAGTTTCACTGAAGAGTTGCTGCAGGCACCGAAGCAAAAGCCTTACTGCTGGACTGCACAGTTGGGATGCCCGTGGAGGAGGCAGACAGGAAACCATGAGGCAACCTAGAGCCTCTCCCTGCTTGGGGGGAGTGGAGAATTCTGGGGCTAGAAGGTAGTTGAAAGTTGATAGCCTTTTTGGCCTTGGGAAATAAACTACTGATAAAAGCTGATTACTAATTTTTTTAAGGTTTTATTTATTTATTTGACAGAGAGAGAGAGAGAGGGAACACAAGCAGGCGGAGCAGCAGGCAGAGGGAGAAGCAGGCTCCCACCGAGCAGGGAGCCTGATGCAGGTCTCAATCCCAGGACCCTGGGATCATGACCTGAGCTGAAGGCAGTTGCTTAACTGACTGAGCCACCCAGGCACCCCAAAAAGCTGCTTATTAGTTTTTTTTTTTAAAAGGAATTGGAGGAGGAAGAGGAAGAAGAAGAGAATTCTTAGTAAATTATTAATAAAATTGTGGCTATCTGGTACATATTTGGTGTGCTCTCTCCCTAACAAAAAGTGGTGGAAATAAGGCTGGGAGAACTTAGGAAAGCCGACACACCACATATTATGGTTGGAGAAAGTCAGACTTGAAGGATATGATGCTCAGGGACTGAGGCTTATTTCATAGTGCCTAATTCACTACCTTTCAGGATGTGTTTGAGTTTAAAGTCTGCATTTTTAAGAAGGGCTTTCAGGGGCTAAGGGGGAAAACTTCAACTCTTCTAAAAACGTACTCCAGCGGAAACTCCAGCATTTCCACACCATTTTTAGAAGAGCAGATGCTCAATCTGCCACAAATGATTCTTCATAAACCATTCCTGGCTCCTGTGACCACTTCCTTTGGTCTGATTTTTCTCTTTTAGAATCCTGCACAAAATGGCGTCGAAGGTCACAAGGTGGTAACCTGCCCACCTTTATAAAACTCAGACAAACATTTCCCATGTCTGTATTTTCGGCACTACTCCTGTGATTCACAGTTCCTCAGAAATCGATGGCAGAGACCTGGTGGAAAATACCCATGTTCTTCTAATCCCTGGGCTGTACATTTTCCTCCCAGCCTCCCCTAGTGTCTCAGCTGCGTTCCCAGGGTCTTTGGACCCCAGGCCTAGAGGTGGTCTCAGCCTGGCTCAGGTTGATGAGGGGTGTTGAGCCCACCATGTCAGTAAAGGAGCCAGGCTCTCTGGAGATGGAATATGGGATTTGGGATACACCTGGGGCTCCTTTCCTGATGCAGCATTGCTCCTGAGAGCGCCGGTCTCTTCTCCTGAATGTTCCACCTTCTCCTCGGCGTGGCCTCTCTCTCAGCCTCTCCTCCTATTCGTGTCTCTTTGCTCTTTTCTTTATTAACCAGCCCTTCTCCATTCTGCTCATATTGTTTTCTTCCTCAAAACGTGGCTTCTTTATAACTTCAGCGTGCTCGTGGCCTCTTCTGGCTTCTCCCGTATTTCATGTGTCTCCTCTTTCTGCATTCAGCTTGGTCCTGAGCTTGGATTCTCCCTTCTCTCAAGTAAAGTTTGCAAGAGTGAGAGAAGCCGTTGGCCCAGCTCATTCTCGCTTGGCTGGCCCGTGGAGTGGCTACACCTTCGTCTGATCGTGTGGGCAGGTGCTGGCGGGCCTGGGATAGAACACAGGGCTCCGAGGTCTTTGGAGACAGTGGGGCCTCCGTGAGCGGGGATTCCTGAACTTACTGGGATTCCTGAACTTACGGTTGCTTTTAAGCTGAATCCATAACACTCCATGAATCAATCTTTGTGATCAAAAGGAAAACAAGACAGCAAGCAATATTTTTCTAACCATAAGGTAGAAATATAGATTGCCTTATTCTTGATTCCTAGAGAATTTGGGATAAGATCGATCTTTTCACTTTACTGGGCTTCATTCTAGTTCCAAGAAGTCACCCTCCCCCATGTTCATCCGGTCAAATCAAAGGGTAGGTCTGTTGATTTTCCCCTGGGCACCACAAGGTCTCTGTTGGAAGGGGCTGGAACCCTTCCCCTACCACATGTCACCTTAGCACTTTCTCACTGTGCTGACCCCGCTAAGGACACTGCCTTAGAAACTCCCTGAGATCGGGCTGGGGAAATCTTGACCTATGAGTATCTGCAAAGGGAGGGTATGGTGGGAGTTTCATATCATTTAGGTTTTAGTTACCTTCATCTGTCTGTGGCTCGTTCCTGAGACTCATGACCACTTGACGTCGTTTCTCCTTATCTGTGAGCATTCATTTTCCCCAGTATGTCCTAATCCTGTCCTGCCCTTTTGCTGCTGTTACAGTCCCCTCCGCTGACCTGACACATAGTTTTTCCATTGAGGGAGCAATGAGCCAGTCTGCTATGTTCAGCCCAGCAGGGAGAACATGCTATGGGTGTGTGACGTGCCAGGAGAGGAACATTTATGAAGCAGGCATGCGCTTTGATTTCTGCTTACCTCTGAGCTTCTCCCCTACATTCCCATCTCCGGCTTCACCTCAACTACTTGCTTTACCAGGCACCTGTCACGTCACTTGCGCAGCTAAGCTTTGCTCCTGAGTTCTGCCTGGGACACATTCTCATTCTACTTGCCTTTTTCACTCTTAGACGTTGCTTCCTCTGAGAAGCCTGTCCTGATTCCTCTCTCTCCAGGACAGGCCTGAATTCTCTGCCACCCACACCCATGGGCTCCTAAGGCACCCAGTATCTTTCCTCTTTGCTGTCATTGCTGCTCATTCCCTGCAGTGAGGACTGCTGGAGCACACTACCCCCAATGTTTGGTGCATGGAAAGTGCTCGTTAACTCCCTGTGAACGGTTGAGTGTATGAGCGGAGTCTTCTCATTCATTCAGGATTTGGGGTGACATTATGCTCTCCGGTAGGAGTCCCGTGGGGTGCTTCTTGATAACAACAGCCAATATTTCTAGAACAACTACAATATATCCTCAGTGCCCCGTTACATGCTTACAAGTATCACAGGTTTTTATCTCTGTCACTCTTTTCAACCGGTGAGGTAAAGACTATTTTTTTTAAAGATTTTATTTATTTATTTGACAGAGATAGAGACAGCCAGCGAGAGAGGGAACACAAGCAGGGGGAGTGGGAGAGGAAGAAGCAGGCTCATAGCAGAAGAGCCTGATGTGGGGCTCGATCCCGTAATGCCGGGATCACGCCCTGAGCCGAAGGCAGACGCTTAACCACTGTGCCACCCAGGTGCCTCGGTAAAGACTATTTTTAACTCCATTCTACAGACTGGGAAATCCGGGCTTAGAGAGGGGAAGGGAAGGGCCCAGACCACCCGGCAGGTGCATGGGCCAGGCGGAGTTGGAACCTGGCCCCAAGCTTCTCTGCCTTCAGGGACTTTGGCCGCCCTTAGGCCCCTGGAGCTCCTCTGCTCAGGTTAGGTGTTAGGGACCCACAAGGGACTTATGATGAAGCTTTTGGTGTCTTATAAGTCCCTTTGCTTTCCACTAGTAACGATTAAAGTGTCTTCATCTTAAAAAACAAAACAAAACAAAACAAACAAAAACAAACAGCAAAACAACAACAGCAGAGGGTCCTGCTGAGGTGTGGTATTTTTTAAAAAGTTATAATTCTCATTAATTTCTTGTTCCCCTCCTCTGTTATTTTTTGTTGCCTTTTGTTGTCTCCTTATGCAAGAAATTCCAGAGTGCATTTTTCTTTCTCAGAGATTCAAATGAATTAGGAATACATAGGAAAACCGTGAAAAACCTCTTCACCACTGGCTTCTCCTCACTGGGATTCCATTTCCTTTTTCGGAGATAACAATTGTTAACAATTTGGAGTGGATCCTTCAAGTCCTTTTTCCGTGCATTCACACACATAGATGTGGCCACGGAGTAAAGTTCTTTTTCCACAGAAGTGGCATGATGCTCTCTGCATGGTTTGGTCACTTGATTTTTTTTCCTGCTGGAGATGTTGGAGATCAATCTCACTCTATTTAAGAACTCAGTACTTACCATCTTTTAACTCTTCCCTTAATGATGAAAATGTAGGGAGTTCCCCCCAAAATGGCAAATCACAGCTTGCTTCTTCTCTAAAAAAGCGTTTACTTATTTTGCTTTAAAAATGCTCAGAAACAGTGGTTGGTTTGTATTGGGCTTTCCTGCTCCTTTGCACACACTCGTACAATTGGTGCTGCTCACACTTTCTAGAATGTGGAACGCAGTCCACTTTGTTTTGGTAAAATTAGCGACTCACAATGTCTTCCCCCTTCCCTTCACCCCTCCCAGCGGAGAGAGGCCCAGGCTATTGTGCTTTTGGAAGTAGCCCAGGATGTGGTTACACTTGGCTACCCAGTGGCACAAAGGTCTCCGAAATTAGGCCCAGCACTAGCTAAGCCCTTGTTCGCTCTTCAGATACTGACCGTCGACTGGCAGTGGGTTGCTACCTGCACAGTCAGGGCTTCCAGGTACGTGTGTGTAGATGTGTGGTGTGTGTGGTGTATGTGTGGTATGTGTGGTGTGTATGTGGTGTGTCTGAGGTCTGTGTATGTATGTGTGGTGTGTGTGTGTATGTGTGTGTGGTGTGTGTGGTGTGTGTGGTGTGTGTGTAGTGTGTGTGTGGTGTGTATATATGGCGTGTGTGTGGTGTGTGTGGTGTGTATATATGGCGCGTGTGTGGTGTGTGTGGTGTGGTATATATGGCGTGTGTGTGGTGTGTGTGGTGTGTATATATGGCACGTGTGTGGTGTGTATATATGGCATGTGTGTGGTGTGTATATATGGCGCATGTGTGGTGTGTATATATAGCGCGTGTGTGGTGTGTGTGGTGTGTATATATGGCGCGTGTGTGGTGTGTGTGGTGTGTATATATGGCGTGTGTGTGGTGTGTATATATGGCACGTGTGTGGTGTGTATATATGGCGTGTGTGTGGTGTGTATATATGGCGTGTGTGTGGTGTGTATACATGGCATGTGTGTGGTGTGTATATATGGCGCGTGTGTGGTGTGTATATGGCATGTGCGTGATGTGTATATATGGCATGTGTGTGGTGTGTATATATGGCGTGTGTGTGGTGTGTATATGGCATGTGCGTGGTGTGTATATGGCATGTGCGTGGTGTGTATATATGGCATGTGTGTGGTGTGTATATATGGCATGTGTGTGGTGTGTATATATGGCGCGTGTGTGGTGTGTGTGGTGTGTATATATGGCATGTGTGTGGTGTGTATATATAGCGCATGTGTGGTGTGTGTGGTGTGTATATATGGCATGTGCATGGTGTGTATATATGGCGCATGTGTGGTGTGTATATATGGCGTGTGTGTGGTGTGTGTGGTGTGTATATATGGCGCGTGTGTGGTGTGTGTGGTGTGTATATATGGCGTGTGTGTGGTGTGTGTGGTGTGTATATATGGCGCGTGTGTGGTGTGTGTGGTGTGTATATATGGCGTGTGTGTGGTGTGTGTGGTGTGTATATATGGCGCGTGTGTGGTGTGTGTGGTGTGTATATATGGCGTGTGTGTGGTGTGTGTGGTGTGTATATATGGCGCGTGTGTGGTGTGTGTGGTGTGTATATATGGCGTGTGTGTGGTGTGTGTGGTGTGTATATATGGCGCGTGTGTGGTGTGTGTGGTGTGTATATATGGCGTGTGTGTGGTGTGTGTGGTGTGTATATATGGCGCGTGTGTGGTGTGTGTGGTGTGTATATATGGCGTGTGTGTGGTGTGTGTGGTGTGTATATATGGCGCGTGTGTGGTGTGTGTGGTGTGTATATATGGCGTGTGTGTGGTGTGTGTGGTGTGTATATATGGCGCGTGTGTGGTGTGTGTGGTGTGTATATATGGCGTGTGTGTGGTGTGTGTGGTGTGTATATATGGCGCGTGTGTGGTGTGTGTGGTGTGTATATATGGCGTGTGTGTGGTGTGTGTGGTGTGTATATATGGCGCGTGTGTGGTGTGTGTGGTGTGTATATATGGCGTGTGTGTGGTGTGTGTGGTGTGTATATATGGCGCGTGTGTGGTGTGTGTGGTGTGTATATATGGCGTGTGTGTGGTGTGTATATATGGCGTGTGTGTGGTGTGTATATATGGCGTGTGTGTGGTGTGTATATATGGCGTGTGTGTGGTGTGTATATATGGCGTGTGTGTGGTGTGTATATATGGCGTGTGTGTGGTGTGTATATATGGCGTGTGTGTGGTGTGTATATATGGCGTGTGTGTGGTGTGTATATATGGCGTGTGTGTGGTGTGTATGTATGGCATGTGTGTGGTGTGTATATATGGCGCGTGTGTGGTGTGTATATGGCATGTGCGTGGTGTGTATATGGCATGTGCGTGGTGTGTATATATGGCACGTGTGTGGTGTGTATATATGGCACGTGTGTGGTGTATGTGGTGTGTATATATGGCACGTGTGTGGTGTGTGTGGTGTGTATATATGGCATGTGTGTGGTGTGTGTGGTGTGTATATATGGCGCGTGTGTGGTGTGTATATATGGTGCGTGTGTGGTGTGTGTGGTGTGTGCGGTGTGCGTATGTGTGTGGGGTGTGTCTGTGTGGTGCGTGTGCGTGGATGTGGACACCAGCCCCTCCCCTGCAGGGGTGCACTCCTGTGAGGGGGGTGGCTCTGGGGGAAGGAGGATACACAGGAGTGAAGCAGCAGGGTGACGTCGCTCCAGGACTCACTCCATTTCAACACTCTTCGAACAATAGTTTCCGAGTCAAGAATGTACAAAGAAGTTAATGAATAAGTATATCTCCTTCTATATAGAACATTCTGTAAGGATAATAACACCACCTAATGAATCTGCAAATACAGGCTCTCCTTGTGGGGACAGCTTGAGCAAAATGTCTTGCTAAGAGGTATTGCTATAGAGGAAACGCTGGGTGACATGTAGCTTGCAAATGAACTTGGGGGATTAATTTCACACGAATCCATGACTCGGACATTTGGTTTCAAAGGCCTGTTGGCTGCACTGTTTTCTGTGATCAGAGAGAAACATGCCATTAATGTAACCAGCCCAACGTTGATCTTTTTTCTTAATTTGGTTCATAGTTACAATTTTCTCTTCCATTAGCACCTAGAATTTTCCATTAGAAAATTTCCTTTCCACTGGTGTCCGGAGATGTCCAGACGCTTGTTCCATTAATATTTAGTGTCTGGAAGCCACAGCTGAGTCCGTGTGCTGCTGCAAGGCTGTTCCTTAAAGCCGGCTTACCATCTTGGGCTCTTAGAATTCTAACTCTGAGATTGGACCCATTACGACACCAGCGTGATCAATGTTTTCAGTGAAAAACTATTGAGAATTGGACTTGGGGATTATAGTCACACAATTTTTAAACCTTCCTTTCTTCTCGCCGTCCTAACTTCCGGATACTATTTCTTTTCCCCAAATGTCCAAGTATTTAAAATGTTATATATTCCTTTATACTTAATGAAAATGCCTTTTCATTTCTTTAAACACATTTTTTTCATATTACATAAATAATTCACCTCATTGTTTTTAAAAAAAACTGTAGAAACATGTAATATAGAAAGTGAAAACCTCTATCTCTGTCAGAGATGCATTTGTGGCTCTTGGGTCTCATCTACTTTATTTTCAATTTCCTCAGACAATGAAATTTGAAAATAACCCATAAAAAATACAGAGGTAAATTCATGTATTGATTTAAATATTCATAACCCATAGTGCAACTTTTCTAGGGTGGGAATGATCAAGAGAGAAAAAATAGTGTCCTGAGATTAATTTCAGTGATCTTTCAGTAAAGAAGTACGCAGGTTTCCTTTGATCCTTTTATTGAGGAAATCTGAATTCTTTATCCTATTTCCCTTTGGGGCTGGTCACTGAATGACAACAGACAGCAGACATCAGATGGAGGGGAAAGGAGCAGTATCAGCTTTAGTCCTCAAAACACAGGGCTCCTGGGAAGAGCTTTAACTGTGGGTTCTGGGGGAAAACTCCATCCGCAGGGCTGACTGTGAACGCGTAGTTCAGCCTCCTGCCTGGACGGTGTCGGCCGGGCCCTAGTCTGCACATCCTGACACACAGCTGTCAGGGCCTTGGCTCTGCCTGGGGAGCTTACCTCCCACCTGGGAGCAGACGGGCCTGTGTGCGGGCTCTCTGCTACTGTCACCCAGCTTGTCAGCCAGAGCTTCTGGGCGGCTGCCTCCAGGGGTGTCTTGGGGAAGAGATGTCTTCTCTCCTGGAGGGCCCCGGGGAGCAGGGCGTGACAACGCCCCTAGAGGTATGGTCTCCTTTGTCAGCTGAGTCAGAAGCAATCAACCTCACCACCCAGGACCGGATTGCAATCTCTGGTTCCTCCAGCCTGGCTTCGGGGCTGAGCGGGTAGCTCTCTCCTCCCAGAGCGCCTGCATTTTTTGAGGATGGAGTGAATGTTTGTGTTTTCATGAGGCCATGCGAAAGGAATGTGAATATTAGAAAAGAGCCCTATTTGTTAAAATGATAATTGCTAGAATGCTCTGGAGCCGTCCATATTCTCTCTTGTATGGTCTCGTGAAAGCCCGAGGAATAGGGCAATGTCTGACCCCTATGACTTGGACTTGCCAAGGCCCTTCCAGATGATAGAAATTTGCTGTCATTTCGGTTATAATTTTCACTAATGACTTGGATTTCCCTTTGGCCACCAAATATTTCAAAGCAACTGATTTTTTTACAGCATCCAAGAGCTGACTAGCCCCATGGCAGTTGCCCAGGCTAACGACGTGGAGTGAGCATGTGAATAAAATAATAAACGAGTGTATAAACATGCATAATTTATTTGAATCAATATTCATGCCTGATTACACCGTGGGCCGTCTCAGATGTTTGAAAGCCAGGCCTGGCTGGCCCCCGCAGACACCCCCTGCGGTAATTCCCTCAGGAAGTGAGCTCACCTCCCCTCCTGGAAGAGCGTATAAAAAATGCTTGTGTTCCTCTTGGTGCCAACTCTGCAGGGTTGGGGTCAACTACGAGTTTCAATTACTCCTTAAAACTACTGAGAGAGTCCTTGGGAACAAGCTCGCCTTCTTGTGCCTTTACATTGGTTCCTATTTTGCAGATAAAGTGCGGTGCCTGGGCTTTTCCATGAGGGAAAGCGGAGGAACGGGCAGTCTGTGAGGGCTTGGCCTCTTGTCCTGCTCTCTCTGGGCCAAGCGAAGGGTCGGTGCTATGGTTTAGGGGAGATGCTCAGTGGATTCAAACATCTGCTTGTCTTGGCTTTGACCATCTGAAGGTGTCAGCCTCCATTAACTGAGATTTCCACGCTGAACAACATCATGGTCTGGTGGTCAAGCGTCAAGTCAGGACAGATCAAATCAGACAGACCCGGTGTGAATCCAGCCTCCACGTGTTACCAGCTGTATGCCCGGGGGCTACTTACTTACCCTCTCTGTGCTTTAGATTTTCTGCCTCTAAAATGAGGATGATCGGAGGGCCTTCCCCAGCATATTGAGAAGAGTTCAGAAGAAGGCTGGACTCGTAGAAGAACGAGTGGGGAAACTGCCACGGATCAGGGAAACCCTGGCTCTATGAAGCTGTGCATGTGGTCACCCTATGCGAAGTGCCCTGCGAGGAGGAAGAGAGCCCCTCGTATTCACCTGCGACTGGTCCAGAATTGTAACACAAGCTAGTGTGCTCTTTATGCCCTGGCCGTGTCCCAGCCCAATATGTTTTACATTTCGTCTGTGGCGCATCAGGGACCGTAGGCGAGCTCTCATCTTTCAGCAAGTCCTGGACCAGCCCGGGCGTGGCAGCCAGACATCCCAAGGCTTACATTCTATCCCCTTCCTGGGTCATCCTGGTAACCCACGTCTTCCCCCTCTTGCAATAACACAGCAAAAACATCTCTCCACCATGCAAGTGGGGACGGTGTTTGCCACGGCAGGCTGCTTTCTCTCAGTGGTCCCCCATGCTTTGGGATCCCCTCGCTTTTTACTCCCCCTCTTCTGCCTTTGGGTCTCCCTGACTCTCACCAGGGAGAAAGATTGTCTCTCCCTAAAGCTCAGTGTTTCTCAACCTTGGCCCTTCTGACATTTGGGGCAGAGAATTCTTTGTGTGGGGCTGTCCTGTGCACCCTAGGGTACTTACATGCCTGACCTCTCCCCACCGGAGGCTGGTGGCATGCTTAGCCCCAGTTGTGACAGCCAAAAATGTCTCCAGATATTACAAACATCCATTTGGGGAGGGGAGAGCAGAACTGCTGTGCTCAAGGAATGCAAACTACTTTTAATGTCCTCCTCAACACAAAAACCCATGGCTCTACGCGTGTGTGTGTGTGTGTCGGGGGTGTGCCCCGAAAATAGCTCTCTGATGCAACCCCAAACCAGAAGGCTGCGAGTTCTCTTGTCTCCCTCCTCTCTTTCCTTCCTTCCTTCCTTCCTTCCTTCCTTCCTTCCTTCCTTCCACCCAACCCCATGTTCAAGAAAGCAGCTTTCTGAAAACAGGTAAGGACAATATAGAGAGTCCTAGAAGCCATAAAAGATGGGACCACTGTGTGTGTGTGCTTGGTGGGTGGGGGGGTTGTGTTGCAACTTGAGGAAGATGACAGTGGCTGTTTCTTTGTTCTCTAACTTCCCCCTTCTCTCTTTCCTCTCAGTGTGGCCCGCGAGGTGAGACTCCGGAGAGAGCTCCAGCTCTCGGGACCTCGGAAAGGCTGGCTGGTGCTCCGAGGGCAGGGGGTAAAGGTTGGGCAGCGTAGGCAGGCTCTGCCCTCACTTTGTCCTCCTGCCCGGAGCCGGCTCTGACGGGGGGACCTCCATCAAGGTGCTAGAGGGAGGGAGCGCACCACCCCAGAGAGGTTCCAGAACCCGGAGACATGGCCACTGGATCAGATCCTGTCGGATCAGAGCTGGAACAAGAGTTACCCCGGGAAGGGAAGTGGCGAAGTGCTGGGGGAGGGCGGGGAAGGAGGACCAGAATGAGAAACCAGGAGGCAGAGAAGCCGTGAGGTGCTGATATGGGGAATAGAGAGTAGAAGGTAGAAGCAGGGACTTGGGAGCCACGGATGGTGACAAGCGGCTTCGAGAGTCCCCCTGGACCATCAGATGGGCTGTGAATGTGGACGGGTGGGAGCAGGGTTCCATTTCTCCCTGAGGTTTGATTAGCTAGATGGGTTCTTGTGAACGCCCGCTGCCTAATCATGGCTTCTCCAGCTCCATCTGCACACCCTGGAGGTCCACAGACGCAGTCTCCGCAGTCTGCAAGCTTTCTGAGATCAGCCTGACTTTTACGCAAATTGAAATAATTAATATATTCACATTCTGGATCATTTCGAATTTCGCGAATACTGTAGCCACTGGCTGCGTGTGCCCATTGAGCGCTTGAAATGTGGCTGATGAAACTGAGCTGTGCTCTAAATGTAAAATACATTTTGACGTCTTAGTGAGAAAAAATATATAAAATATCTCATTAGTAAGTTTTTGTACTTATTATCTGCTGAAATGATAACCTTTTGGATATATTGAATTGAATAAAATATATAATGAAAATTAATTCTGCCCATCTCTTTAAATTTTCTTAATGTGGCAACTCAAAAATTTAAAAATTATATGTAGTGTGTGGCTTGTATTATACGTCTACTGGATTATGCCTTCTCAAAGCGGATGATACTGTTCCTTATGGGGCAGGAATTGGTTCTTGGAGGAGTATGGTGAAAAAAATAATAATCTTTTAAAATCTTTTATCTCTATATAAAGCACAGATACACATACAACATATAAACAGACACACCGTATGTCTGTGGTATTAAAATTTCACGGGGGTGGTTAGGGAAACAATGTCTAAAGAAGTTCCTTGAATGGATAATAATGAAAAAATTGAGAAACACTGATCTAGATGAAACCTCTTATAACCCAAGAACCACTATGTATATATAAGCCCGTGTCTGCATTTATGTTTGGGGTCATATTAGTGCCAAGTAGAAATATTTTCATTATCTTGAATTAATAGGCAAAGAATTGAGGCAGCCTTCTGCAATGCTGAATTTGTCCTCAGTGAAGGCAAAATGATACCAAGGTGTACCTTTCAAGGAAAGTTTCAAGTCAGTACCTCAGGGAAGAATGGGGGTGGGTGGGAGTGAGCAATCACTTGGCTCCTTAGGGGGCCATACTCACAAGACACCTGCAGTTCCATGTCTAGGAGACAACAGAAGCCATCTGTCACATCACATTGATTGGTGTTGCTACCTTGAATTCCATTATTTTTATAGATTTTTTTAACATATAATTTGTTAATCTGTGTTGGATTTCCATAGCATCAGGTGCTCCCAACTCGGCAGAGGAAGAGGGGGTGATTCGTACCCTAAAACCCAGCAAGTATAAATAAATAAGGCCGGGATCAGACAGATGATCGACTGTCAGCTCTGTAACTGATACAAAGTAGCTTGGAGGTCATGGCGTAGATGTCACCCCAGAATGCAGCTGGGCCTCCTGGCCTTACACCCAGCTGGTGGCATCACAGATGCGGACAGCGGAGCAGCAGTCTACCGCGCGTGGACCCTGCCAGCCTCAGCGGGGGCGGGGGGCGGGGGGCGGG